>NC_031778.1:18939583-18970329 GCF_001522545.3 Parus major | reverse complement strand
GGGGGACTGGAGATTAAGTCCCGAGGAAGGAGGGGGGTGGGGGGGACTGGAGATTAAGTCCCGAGGAAGGAGGGGAAAAAAAAAAGTAATATGTGTGTGTGTGATTGAGATTGAGGAGGGATCGGGGCGGAATGTGGGAGCTGTTACTGGGGGAAGGAGCCAAGCGGCGCGGAGCAGCCGGCGGCCCGCAGACACTCCGGGTGCCCGGCCGCGCCGAAATGGGCGCCGGCGGAGGGAAGGGAAGGAAGGGAAGGAAGGGAGGGAAGGAAGGAGGAAGGGAAGCAGCGGTGCCGGGAGGCGAGGCCAGGCGAGGAGGAGCGGCCCGGCCCGGCCACACGAGCCCAGAGCGGGGGTCGGGGAGGGGGACCCGCTCCCTGACCCCTTCCCCGCCGCGCCCGGCAGTGCGGGAGGGGAGGCGGCCGCGGGGAAAGGGAGGGAAGGGAAGGGGAGGCCGCCCGGGCAAGGCAGGGCCCAGGCCGCGGAGCTTTTCTAGGAAAGACATTAAACTGCGCTGCCAACAGAGCTTATGTAAATGCAGGATGTAACATGGTGGTTTTGCCTCTCTCCTCGCGGCCCGTCGCGGTTGGCGATGGCACCTGGCACCGGGATCCAGCCCCGTGCAGGCGCCCCGCTCCCGCCTCTGCCCTCTCATTTAATGAAAATAATTCTAAACTGTGCTAATGCAATGTCCCACCTGGGTGCTGCTCATTTGTACATCTGAAATGCTGCCTGTCATCTATATGGCCGCATTGTTTGTTTTTGAAAGCGAGCTTTGTTAATCAAAACCACATTCGTCACCAGGCAGCCCTTTCCATCTTAAAATGGTTTTGCAACAGCATTTCACACTCTTGGGCGATGGTCCAGCACTCTCATGTCCGGACATTGGCACCCGTGCGCAGTCCCAATGACCACAAACCCTGCGCGGATCCGATGGCAACATCCGATGGTATCCCAGCTCGTTCCAAGGCTGTCCATGCACCCCAGCCCAGCTCTGGTGCTGCTCGAGCAGGGTGTCTGCATCACCACACTCAATTTCAGAACTTGATTTCATTGCAGCTGGCAGTGGATAAAGAAATGTCCATGAATGTAGTGCATTTTTTTCTTTTTTCTTTTTTCTTTTTTTTTTTTTTGTGGCTAGAGTTTGGCATTGCCAGAGAATTATGTTAGTCCTAAGGCAGCAGTTCTGGATTTTACCTTCAGTCTAACACCTGGGATATTCCATAGGCAGATTTTACCTACCTGAGCATCATCGCACAAGCAGATGGGGCCCGTCAGCTCCACAAAACCTTGGGTGGCTCTCTGGGGTAGGATCCCCTCATAGTACTCGTTTTCTTCAGGGTCAAACAAATGCATTTTTCCTTCCTTTATGAATAGAAAGAAATACTTGCAGAGAGCAGATTTATTTTTTTTTATTGCATTGCATTGCAAAATTACTTAATTCTGAGAAAACCCTATCCCTTCAGACCATTTGCCTGAAGAGGCCAGAATTATATAAGGAAACCTAAATCTCTCCAGAAAGCCAGGAAACATATTTGTAATTGCAAATCACTTGGTGTCCAGCATTTATTTGTGTAGTAGTTTTGGTGGCCCAAGTGGACAACTCTCTCTTCTCACAAATGGTGTGTAGGCTGTCTGCTTTAGAACGTAAAGAGGCATATATAATTTTGAAGACTATATCCAGTCCAGCTCCAAAATTTGCTGAAAGTAAAGATAAATATTTAAGAGGGGAAGAAGTGGCAAGGCACTCATTACCACGTTCACGCATTATAATCTTAGATCTTTAGATGTTTCTAATGGAGTTTGACCTCTTGATACTCTTGATTTATTTCCCAGGTGAAAGAAGATAAGCAGTAACAGTGTGTGGAGGCGGGGGAATGGGAATATGCACATAGCCTAAGGCAAGAGGGAAGGGAACTCTTCTGGGGGGCTGGGGGACAGCAGGGGCCCAAAGAAGGATATGTGAGAAGTCCATGAAATGGGAGTGAGAGGTGTGACGTTCAGAAAGCTTGTGTGAGAAACGGGGGAGGGAGAATCCCTGAAGAGAGCGTTGTTTGGCCCTCAGGAACTACAAACACTGTCTTCCCATCCATCTGCCGAGCAGCGACAAGGCACGGAGCTGAAGTCATCTGGCTGAAGGTTTCCGTGGTCTGGTGTTCTCCAAATGTTCAGTTGCAGCTCTGGGGTGCCAGGCTCTCTTTTTTAGCAGGATGACGTGCTCAACTGGGCTATTTCCCGAGGAGAAGTTCTGCTCTGCAGGATCTACAAAGTGCATTCTGGCAGATCTATGCTTTAATGGTTGTCCCCACTCTGTTTTATTCTGGTTTGCCTTTTTTCATGAAGGTGAACACCCTGCAGGACTGCACAAAGGCCTCTCACTCTCTGTGCTGAACTTTAGCCTTTGCAGTTCTCTTGCCCAAATGTGCAGCTGGACTCTGAGCTACAGGGGACACTTCCAGAGCATATGGGAAGGAGGTTCTCGTTTTCAGAGGTTTCCAAGAACGGATGTTGGGTAACACGGGGCAGTTGAGCAGGCTGTGGTTTACAGCAGATTGTTTGGTGAGCGAGCTGGGCTCAGGGAATTGGCTTTGCCTCCTGGGAGAACCACTTCTAAACAATAACTCTTGTTACATTTCCCAAAGTAGCAAGAAAGATTGGACAATACCCTAACTTTAAGATGTATAACTGGAGCAGATCTGAGGTCTTGGTTCATCCCCGTGTTTGAATAAAAGCACTCTTCTGAAGTTCTTCAGTGACACAGCTGCTCACGGCCAGTGGCTCCGTCATCCCAATGACAGGAAAGTCTTCTCACACCCATACTTTTAAGACGCATCCTTAAAATAGTTGAAATGACTTGTAACAGGGAGTGCTCAGCCTACCAAGCACATATAAGCAAATATTTGCAACAACTGGCCCAGTGTTTGCACAGCACCAAGCACATTGCCTGGACTCCATAAATAATAATACTTGGCACTTGCAGAGTGGTTTCCATTTTCAAAGCACTTTAGTCATAACCCTTGACACCTATACGGCCTTTTACATCTTTACAAGAATTAATTAATCCTCACAATGCCCTGTGAGGTACGTATGCACTGCAATAATAACAATAACAACAATTAATAATTCATGCATTCTACTCAAAAATCACTTCAGGGATTAAAATGCATCTGTAATACTTGGGGTTTATTAACATTTTCCAGCAAATAATAAAACCCATGCTATTGTGTTAAATCTATATAATATCCATCCATAAATCTTGTGCAGATCGGAGCGAGGCTGAAGGCACAGCGAGGCACCAGCGGGAAGGCTGGCTCCAGAAAAGCTCAAGCCCAGTCCACACACAATCCAGGTGCCAGAATGGAGCTGGCCACACACGGCAGTGTGTAAATAAATACCAGCGAACCAGGAAGGCTCTTTGTTCATTTTTAGCTCTTGTTTATGCAGGGGCTCCCCCAGCCTGGGCGTGCTGACCCCATCCTGCACAAACACAGCACCAGGAAAGTGCGGGCGCTCCTGGGGGAGAAAGGGCAGTGACTCAGCACCGCGGAGGGCAGGGAGGAGCCTGCACAGCACCAGGCGAACACTTTCCCTCCACACTTTCCCTCGTAAAAATTACCACGGTGCCTTTGATATGCAGGCAAGCCCCAGTTAAACCTGATATTTAAAGCAGCGGAACTTAAAGCCTGTTGATGTAAATAGAAGAACCATCAGGCTCCCACGGGGGAGCTCCGGGCCTGGCAGGGCAGGGGAGCGACCGGGCTCCCCACACGGACGGATCCCCCACAAAGATGCTTCTGTCAGTTTGCATCCCAAAGTGGGTTAACGTGAACCACAAGGGCACTTTAATCCTAATGAGCAGGTACATCCACACCCTAACAATTCCACCCAGACTTCCCCATGACTCCCCTGTGACGGTGAGCTCTGGATCCGAAGCGCTGAACAGTAAGGCCTGGAGGCCTTCATACTCTTTAAGACCTTTTTTTTTCATTTTTCCTTAATTTGAGGGAGATGTCAACATTAAAATAAATAAATAAAGCCCCTTCTAAATTATTTGACTTTGTATTGTGTACACTGGGAAAGGAAGTGGAGGTTCACTGGTTTGAATGCACCGGTTTTATGGTTTTATTCCTTTTGAGGCTGTTGACAATGGCTCTTTGCAGGAGAGAACATGCTGGAAAAGGGCTTCTTTTTGATCAGGGTGCATCCTCTGCCCCACCTTAACATAAATTTATTGGTGATTCATTATTTATTGATCATATTTGGTAAAAAATGTCCCACAGTGGTGATCAACATACCAGTACCAACTAGTTTCATCAGTTGCTTTAAAGCATGCACTCACAGATAACCTTGTAGGTAAGCCAGGGAGGAGTCAATCCGAAAACAATCATCTCATTGATACACTTACCAGATCGATTTGGGAGGCTTCTGCTTCCCAGAATAAACAGCAAGAGCAGAGGAACAGCATGACCAGGTGAACAGTCCCTCATTCACAGGCAGTTGATGAACTGTGTGATCCAAAGCCAAGAAGTGATGCTTTCAGAAGTTTCAGGACACAAGTTACGCTGCTCAGAGCATGTGCAGCTCTAACTTGGTGATCACCTCTTTAGTGCTGCAGTCCCAGGGTCTTCCTGCCTATCAAGGGCTGTTTTTTGGGGCAGAGAATGTCCCTGCCCACCTGAGCTCCCACTGTGGTTCCTGGCACAAGAGGGAGGACAACATAAAAGCTGAACATCATCCCTCGCTATCCACAATCCAGTCCCAGGAGATTTAGTGGAGGTTTCACACAAGAAGAGGAGAAAAATGAGTGAACAGCATGGAAAGGTGCTGATACAGACCTCACTCTGGGAAGTGACACAGACTGACCTCATCAGGTTGAATTGTTACAGGTGCACCACTGTAGCTTCAGTGTGAACCAGGGTTGTTACAGCCACGGGAACAAATTTGTGTTTTGGCTTTAATAATTTGCTAAGGATTGGGGGATTTTTTGTTTTGTTTTGGTGGATTTTTTTGGTTTTGGATTTTTTAATTTTTTTTTTTTGCATATGTAAATATGCACTTTTTTAAAATGGAAAGAAAATGTAACTTCTTAGACAGAAACTCTGAAGAGTCCCCTGTTAACTCTGAGGTTATGGCAAAGCTCCCTTCACAGCGGGCTTGTAACTCAGATGTTACATCCTACAGTGGCTGAGCAAATCCAAACTTGTTTTATTTTAACACGGTTACGAAAAAGGGTGTGTCCCAGCTGCTCTCGCACACCTCTGAAGTTTCAAGCAAGACATATCTGGTCCTCATAGGAGATCAAACAAATTATCTCACAGGCTCAGGATGTGGTTGCAAAAAATTCAGTCTCGTAAGCGTCATAGTGAATCATAATGTAATCTACAGTACTTGGTGTAATTACTGCAGAGTAAATAAAGGCACAAGTACAAAAAGGTATAATATTTGTTATTTACCTTGATCTCTGTCACGTTTTTTTAAAATACTTCCTGTCAGTCCAAGAATCCAGCCAACATGAAGAAGATTTCTCTTTCTTGCCCATACTTAAACCCTGCTTTTCTTTCATTATACCAACATTGTTCTGGTTTTTATGTGAAGGGAGGACAGAGCCAGGACTGATTCTCTCCCTAATCAGAGTCCTGAAAGACTGCTCATGTGGCCTTCAGCAAACTGTTTATTATCAGGGCATGAACTTCTATCTATGAAAAGAGAGGACTAACACAGCTACTAATGGTGACTATATTATCGTTAACACATAATTATCTATCTCCCAAGAAAACTTGGAGGGTAAATTAGTGTTTATGAAGCATTTTTAGGATGATAATATTATTTATGTGAGGGGTATGTTTTATGTCTTGAGGACAGCACTTGTGGAAAACCACCTTCTAATTAGGTTTTGCTAATGATGGTGTCAAAAAAGTGTAGAAAAAAAAATATCAACAGGTACACTTGAAGGTCCCTGGTTTTATTTCCTAAATTATTTGCATCAGCTGCTTTCTTGTAGACAGATATGCTATATCCACTTAAACCAGATATTAAACATTGTTTTCTAGCATATTAAGCAGAAAATGAATGACGAAGGTGGCGGTGCCAAAGCACACCCTGCAGTATGTTATTAGACAACTTGCTCCAGTGATTAAAGCAATAGAGTTTTTGTGTTTGTTGGGTTGTTTTTGTTTCCCCACCCCGCTGGGCAAGGATTCCATCCTGGATCTCCAGCCTTGTCTTTCACTGCACATCACTGACGTGCTTAACACTCAATTAAAGCACACCCAGGATTTATTCCACTCAATCCCTTAGCGAGGGTGACTGCAGGTACTCAGAGGGAACTGACAGCAACATAAGTCCAGCCAAAAGGATGATTTCACAGGGCCTGCCTTATTTCCCCTTTTTTTAGTCAATTATCTACATTTTCTTGAACATCCACTTCTTTCAGTTTTATTCTTGAGGACTTCTGATAAGGTATCAAACTTCCCCGAGCTGGCTGTAATCTTCACCCCCTCCCGACAGTAACTGTGAGTGGCTGCAGTAGATTAAGCAGCACATTCCCACAAAACATTTCCAATACGAGACCAAATTTTATGAGCTGTGCGAGCATCCTGTGTAACATTCCTAGCAGGTACATAAAACACTTTGGGGTATGTACAAAAAGAAAGATCTGACTGGGCAGAGCAGTGCATTTAGGAATAGCTGTCAATATTTCACAGTGCTTGATGTGTGCCATAAGGTGAGACCAAAACACACACACACACACACACAGAAAAAAAGAAAAGAAAAAGAAAAAAAGGCAGAAATCACCCTCCTCCCCCCAAATCTCACAGTGGAAGAATGAACTGAGAATTATTTCCTCAGCTGAGCCAATATTTCCTACAACATGGCTTTCTGTGAGTCAGCCTTTTTGTGCCACGGAACTTAAAATAGCAAAAGTGAGATAACAGTAGGCTTGTTGGAAATAGAAATTTTTCAAGGGATACAAGCAAACATACAGAAAAATCAACTTGTGGACCTAGAGAGTGGTGATGAGCACGGCGGTGATCTGCTGGTACTAGATTACTGTAAGAATATATCTAATAATCCTAAAAAAAAAGGTGACATTTATCTGAAATTGTAAAACATGGAGAATCCCAGGTATATGGGAAGCCCACCACAGGGATTTCAGCCACTCCCCAATCCTCCTGCAGCACTGAGGGCAGAGAGCACAGCTCCCTAACTTGTCTCTTTCTCTCTCTTTGATAAGCAGGAGTGGTTTCATCCCCACAAACCTCCTTTAATTTTGCTTACGCTGTTGAGAAGTCCTGGGCCAGCAGAGAGGAACCTCAGGCAAATTCCACACTGATTCCACATAGTTCAGGACATGACTCAATAAAGATACATAGAAGAGGAGGGAGAGTATTTCTAGAGGCAGAGTGAAGGAGGGGATAGGTTAGCAATTATTCAGACTTGCTGACCACACACACACACACCAGTGGTTCTCCAAGGGCTGTACCTGCCAGAAATGAGTTTAAAGCACAAATGAAATGCATCTCCCACCCAACCCATCACCTTCCCTATTTGCTTACATGATATGCAGTGCACCCACGTAGGAGAGCTCCCAGTGGGAGCAAAGATCATGCACCCACTGGTAATGCTGCACTGTCAATTAAATGTGATTAACATGCAGAAAGGGTGGAGCCCCACTGTGGCCCCACTGTGGCCTGTATGAAAATTAAGATCGTTAAAATGTACCCAAAAATAAAAAAGGCACCTCCATGCACTCCAGGTCTTGGCATAGTTGGGGTTGTCTCTTTCCTTACTGGCTTAATGAAGTCTCCTCTACAAGTGCCCTGCACATCTCAGATTTCATCTGCTTGCTCATGGTCCATATGAATAAATTCCCTCCATTCCTCTGTATTTAGGTTCAACATGTAACATTTGCTAGCTTAATTTGCCATGGGGCATTTTTGCAAAGAAGTGGCCCCACACAGATCCATGGCATTTGTCTTTTATTTTTAATTTCTTCCTATCAAACATGAGTCCTGTTCTGCAAGGCACCAGGCAGAGGCAGCTGCACCAGATGTGTAATGTAAGCAAAGCAAGCTGAGGCACGGATACTGCCTGGATTTACACAGCAGGTTATTTTTAAAGCTGAGAGCAAAACCTCCATCTCCTGAGCCTTGCTGGGGGAAGGCTCACTCCATCCATGCTGAGACCCAGAGTTTCCACACAAGCACCTTCTTCCCCTTCATCACTCAGGAATTTTTATTTTAAAAAGTCTCCTAGGACATAAAAAACTTTTCATTTCCCACATCCTGTCATTAAGCAGCTGTACTGCAAACAATGAATGATGACAAACCAAAGCAACAGTTTTAACTGAAGCAGGATTACACTTGGCATCGCTATTTGTTATGTGGCTTACTGGACAGCAAGACAAATGTGTGCTTCTGCTGCCCTTTCCTGCTGCCAGCTCCATGCCCTATTAATACATAATGGCACGACTGGAGAAAACACCACAGCAGAAATAGCTGCAGGATGAGACCCCAAAAATCAAATGATGTCTGGGCCAGCAAGGGCTGGGGGTCTGCAGTCTTGGATAGGACACTTGGTTCCTCTGGGCTGAACTCTCACCTCTGGCACTGAGTCAGTGGCTATCTGATGCTCCAGGAGGAAGAAGAAGATTTGGACAAGCCTTCTGGTCCACGGTGCCCTCATACACACACACAGAGGGAGACAGCTGTCCTGACCTGGGGGCCCCCAGAATTTTAACCAAAATCCTGCTCCCTTGCACTGCATTATTCTTCTCCGAGTAAGGTGAAAGCATAACCAACCCACGCCTGATTAATTATCAGACAGTACTTGCAGAGGTTTAAGTAATATCACATTTTGCTCGTGCACCCTCCAAAGCCTTGCTGGTAATGATGATACATGGCTGTTAGCAGAAATGCCATTTAGAAACTGGAGGTACAGAAACATTTGCCGAGGAGGCTGCCAGCTTTGCACAAATGGATGTGGATGTACTATCACATTATTCTGCACCAACGTGGCACTTGTGAAACAAGAGGCTCAAACCGCTGCACCCAGCGGGGCACAGAGCTCCCTCCCAAGCAGGAGGGATGGCAGCAGGAGTGTGAGCCCTTCTGAGGGGTCAGCCCAGCCTGCAGAGCTGGTCAGGCCACAGGAAGGACCCTGCTCATGCCACCCCCTCCCCGAACACAATCTCAGGCACCCAGGACCCCCCTGTCCTGTCACAGCACATACAAAGCAACATTGAGCAATGTCTGCTTGGAATGGTTCTTGGGTCCTTCTGGGCCATCTCTCCGTGCAAACACAAGACCCATTCAGCCCAGGTCATACCCACAGTCGATCAGGAGTCAATGGGATCATTCATGTCCCCAAAGCCCTGTGCACACAACTTGTTCCTTTGGCAGTAGCCCCGAGTGTCACTGTGTGCACTCCCAGCCCCTGCCAGTGCAGCAGTCACACTGCTCCACCTCCACGAGGTCCACAGCCCTTGGGCAAGCATAAATAAAGGCGACATTATGGCCCCATTTCACATCCAAGGTTGCAAATGGTATTTCTGTTTACTACTGAACATCTCTTTATTCATCAGATGCATTAGAAAATCCATTAAAGAAGAAATTAGGGATCTAATGACCTGCACAGTCATTCAAACCCAGAGTTTCAGATGCAGGCATCAAATATAGTTCGGTGCCTGCATCTCCCCTTGGCTGATGACTCACTGGAGGTGGGAGCAGCGTGATGAGACAGCCTTACTCACCCTCCACACCGGGAACAGGCTGGGAGCTCTCACAGTGTGGAGCCACCACAGCTGCCCAGCGGGCAGGAGAGGCCACAGGGCTGTGCCATGGGCAGCCAAGGGAGCAGGGCGAGGGCACAGAGGGCACAGAGGGCAGAGAGCAGTGAGGGCAGAGGGGGCAGTATGAGCAGAGAGGGTAGAGAGGGCAGACAGCTGCCCACTCACAGTCAGACTGCTGGGAACTGGGGTGGCTGGGAAGGAAAGAACAGCTGGGGATGGATGGGGGTGGTATGGCTCTGTGTGTGTGTGTGTGTTTTTGTGTGTGTGTGTGTGTGTGTGTGTGCAGAATGGAAATGCTTAGAAAACAGGAGTGAACTGCAGCACATGTGCCTCGTGGCTCAGTCTGTCCTGCAGGTGCAGTGGGGACAGTGACTTACCTGAGGCTCTGCAGGGAATCACCACTCAAGGGCAAGATGACAACAGCACCTCGCTGAGGTTTAAGCAGCAGCTCCCGTTGACCTCCCACAGCAGCTTTGAGCTGGCACATCCCCAGCTCCTTCATGTTCTGCCATCACAGCACCACAGCAAGGGCAGCTTTTCTGGTAGGACTTTCTATCCCAAATCTCTTCCTAACAGCTGACACCAGCCAGGTTTCCCAATCTTAAATTTGCAGTGAGATCCATAAATTGTTTGAGTGCCGGTGTTGTATGTACAGATCTATACTTGAACTGTGTGCTGCTCCATTTCATTAAACAAGCTGAACAATTCAGCAGCTGCTTTTATGCCTCCAGGCACTTGGGTCATCTCTGATTTTTACTTGTCTCAAAGTTCACGTTTGCAATGAATGGCTTCTCTGGACAATGAGATAGTATTGATATTGACAATGAGAAGTAAATGATAAAATCTTCCCCAATGAAGTGGCTCCCACCAGCACAGAGCAGGGAAAAGGCAGGGACACTCCTCACATCACATCCCTCCCTTTGCCAGTATGTGAACTGGGGGAGAGCAGCACCATCCCCAAACCTCCACCCTTAGTTCAGTGTGACAGCAGAAGCCAAGACACAGTTTAGCTTCCCCCTTCCAGAAGTATAACAGAGCCCTTTTCTCTCTTGGCTGCATGTGCTTCCCCCACACCCCATCGAGGAAGGTTTTGCAGCCTTGAAATGAACTGAAAAGATCTCAAGCAGGAGCTCAGCTCAGCAGCTTAGAGCTTGTCACACATCACATCCCCATCACTTTCAGCTGGGTCTGAGACTGTTTTGCAAGTGACTAACGTGGAGCTGCAAAAGATTTAAAGCTTTCTAATAAATGCCATGTCCCCCCTTCACTGCACACAGACACAGACACACACACTGCATTATTCTAATGCCCTGCTAAGCTTTCTAACTCCTTCTTACATCACACGACATAATCAGCCATTTGGCCCTGAGTCAGTGTTTCCATGAAGCAGAATCAGTGTAAAAAGCTTTCAAGGCACTGGGATTGTTTTTGCTTCTGTAATGCTTTAAAAATGCTATATCTTGGGACTGAAGACTATTCAGTGAAAACACGGCATTTCTGGACGCCTTTCAGTTCTTGCATCAGAAATGCTGGCTCTGGGAACTAAATTGTTCCCATATTTGAGCTTGGTACCAAAACATCAAGGTTTTGTTTGTGAAGTTTGTAAAAACAAATGACTATAGACTTGAATATATTAATCATGGGGAAACGGAAACAGCTCGAGAGAACAGCCTGGCCTGCTTTGTACTTTACGTAAACAGCAGGTCTTTGCTTATGAGTGGCCACATTTTGGGCCAGAAGAAAGCAATTAGGATGGTTCACATGTGTGTTCAAGACTCAAGACATTTTCAGGGCATGGCTGTGTTCTGACCAGCTCAGCAGTGAAATGACAGAGCCCACGAGTGACAGAATTCAGGGAGGTTTACATTAGATATTAGGAAAAAGTTCCTCACAGAAAGATGTCAAGCATTGGAGCAAGCTGCCCAAGGAAGCTGTGAAGTCACCATCCCTAGAAATGTTTAAAACACGTGGATATGGCACTTGAAGACTTGCTTTAGTGGTGAACACAGAGGTGGTGCTGAGCTAATGGCTGGGTTCAGACCTTAGAGGTTTTTTCCAACCTTAACAATTCTATGAATCCCTTTAGGAGTCTTTTGAGGATCCCTTGTGGAATCCCCTTCCAGCTGCTCTATGGGAATGTATTCCAGCTTCTCAGCAGACATGTCCCAGCACCATTTCCTTACCCCTGAAGACACTTAGGTGCCATCAAATGTGGCATGGGGACAGGGGTGACACACTAGCCGTGTCATTTGACCACTGATAAATGTATTTCTCATCTCTGCTTATTACATGTTATTACCACTGCCCTGATTTATTTTGCTTTCCTAGGGGAGGAGTGGTGGAAACACTGTCAGGACAGCAACAAGGACAGCAGCACACAGGCATTTTGGAGTATTTATGTCCATTCTTAGCCATCCCTTCCTTTTTCTGTTTTTAGAAGCCAGAGTGTGATTTTTGGACCGGTTGCAAAGATTACGTGACAGCAGTTGTAACCACTGACAGGTTTAAATGTCATCTGAGAAAAGGAGAGGGGAGGAAGGCTGTGGTTTGAATTCTAACAGGGAGCAGGAGGTGGTTGGATATTGCTGCCTTGGGGGAATGCTTAGGAAAGGACCAGAAGGTGTCTCTGCTCTGTTCCTGCATGTAGCCAGCAGGAACAATGTTTTCTGAAACAATGGTGGGTTTGTAACAGAAATCTTCACACACAGGTCTGCTGTCCTGTGGAAAATAGTAAATCTTTTTCCCTAACAAAAAATGGTTCTTTTTTTCTTATGGGGAGAGCTCCCAAGCCCACTTCACCCCCAGTGAGGCACCACAACCAGGAACATCTTGATTCCCACTGGAAAGGGAATCACGTGGTGACACAGGCCGTGTGTCTTGGCCCACAAAACTACCCAGCAAGAAAATCTCCCAATTAGAACTTTTGGATCTTTTTAAAGGTTTGTCCCCAGATCTTCAAGTTTTAACTCTTCAAATAAAAAAATCTACATTCTTTGGGGAAGGGGATGGGGGGGGTGGAGAGGAAGTGTTTGTTTTTTTGCTTGTTGGTTTGTTTGTTTGTTTAGGTCCAGTAGAAAGGACAGTTAACAACTTCCCTTTCTCCTTGGGGTAGAGGTGAGCCATGTGTTGTCTCTAAAAACCAAATAATAGCTCCTGAGTTTATCTCAGAAAAACCTCTAAATTCTTTTTATGGTTATTATTAAATGACAAGTTTTATCTGCTCTTACCATCTCAGTACTAAGGGGGAAGTTGAAGAGTTTTCTAAGAACTTCTTAAACTGCCAGTGAAAACCAACATTAGAGATAAACCACAGTATCTGAAAATCAGAAAATAGCTTCTCTCCAGCTGTGTTATCAAGCAGCAGCACAGCCCTGTGAAGTGCATTCATTGTGCAGCAACTGAAGAAAAAAAATTGGGGAGAACACTGGGAAGCACAAGGTATATTTTTGGGCACCCATTGATGTGCACAGCCTCCATCTGAGAAGGGAAAAAAAAGCCCTTAATCCCTCAGATATATCAGGATCTCTCCAGATTATCAGAATCTAAAATCTGAAGAGATTGAAAAGTCATTTATTTATTTATTTATTTAATTATATTATTTTAAAGAAATGTCTGCCAGAGTTTGCAGAAAAGCATTTGGCTGTTTCCAGGGCACGAGGAAGGATCAGCCATGGTCCCTCTACTCAAGGCAGGTCAGCTCCATGTGTGTGTGCAGCACAGCAACCCTGATAATATTTGCCCTGATAATTTCCACATATATAGAATTATAGAATTATTTAGGCTGGAAAAGACCTCTAAGAACATCAAGGAAACTTAAAGACCACCTAATTCCACCCCCTGCCATGGGCAAGGACACCTTCCACTAGATCACATCCAAACCCTGTCCAGTCTGGCCTTGGACACTTCCAGGGATGGGGCAACCACAGCTTCTCTGGGCAACCTGTGCCAGGGCCTCCCCACCTTCCTCTTGAAATACTGAACACAGCCTTGGGAAGGATAAATCTTGGACCCAATCCAGCTCTGCCTAGGCACATGTTATTTGTGGAGACAAGCCACAGGATCTCATGGACCTCTAAAAGGATTTTCCAGCCCCAGCAGCCCAGAGAAAGACAAAAGGTTCAAGCAGCAGATTTAAGAGCAGCCTGAGCCCAGGGTTATCCTGCATTTTGGAGGAAGGCTGGACTCAAGTGGTGAAGGAACACCAACCTCATCACCAGTGGTGCAGGGGCAGGCACTGGCTCTGAGCCATCCTTTTTCCATCAAGGACAAACAGCCGGATTTCAGTGTGGGGTGAAAGCAGGCTCATTCTGAAGGCACAGCAAGATGCCACAGGTGTCACCTTCACAGTATCACAGACTCATCGAGGCTTTCAAGATCCTTGAGTCCAACCATCAACCCAGCCCACCACAATCACCCCTAAACCATGTCCCCCAGGTGCCACATCCAGAGGCCTCTTGAACATTTCCAGAGACAGTAACTCTACCACCTCCCTGGGCAACTTAATTAAATGTTTCACCACTTTTTAGTGAAAAAGTGGTTCTAATACTTAATCTGGACTGCCTTCTCTGATAAAACTTTTTTTCTAATCCCTAGCCCAAGGTTTAGCCTGAGGGTAAAAGGTGTAGGCAAGGACCATGGCAAGGGCTTTTTGAAAAACACTGGTGTGCATTTATTTCAGTGTAGTTGGTTTGGAGCTACAGTAGGATAAATGGGCCTCAGACCTAGTTTAGATGTTAAAGGAAATGTATCTGACACTGACTTCAATAGACTAATTCCAGATTTATATTACACTGAGCCTAGAGCCAGTGAATACACAGCACAGTGATAATTATAGAGAGCAGTATAGAAAAACAAATCGCCATATTAAGAGAAACAAATAGATTCTGGAAAAGTGCCATGTTTTTAAACTGGGCCACAGTGACTCGGCCTGGTTGGTGCCTATTAGATCACCCTCATGTCCAGGCATTTGGTTTCTATATCTTAATCATGTTGAGAAGCTCAGGCAGAAGAAAGGAAAAGCAATTATCTTTCCCTTAAGAGAATGGTGTGTTTAAATAATAATAATAATAATGATGAAAGGACACTGGGCCAAATAAAAACCACAGCAAAATCGAGGGAAAGGCAGATTCGATCTGACAGGACTTTCTCAGGCTTCCAGAGAGCATTTTCTCCTGCCCTGTAAAACCCCCTCCCCCAGGCTCCCCAGTCCACACAAAGCCAGAAGTTAAAGGAAACTCTGTTTCCTTTAAAAGAAACATCTGTTTCTGCTTGCTAACCTTTCTTTCTTTCCTTAGGAGGCTCTTACTGCTGACAAGGGCACCGCACGTATTTCACTCGAAAGATCAAGCGAGGATAAAGGGAGCGGTTTCCTGCTCCTAAAAGCCGCCCGTGCCAGCACGGTCATGCTGCTTAAGCACGGCCTTCGTCATCGCCAGCATGAATGAAAAGCCAAGACAGCTCTGGGACACAGAGAGAGATCTCTTATAAATCAGAACAGCGAGCTGACCCCTGGCTCTGACATGGCCAAGCCACCATTTCTGACCTGTTTGTCATCACTTGGTCCTCTAGGCATAGTGTCTGCGAGCCACAGCATGGAGAAGGGCTGGGAGCAGCAGGAATTCCCCTGGGAAGTGGTTCTTGCCCTGCATGCAGCAGCACATCAGCTCCTCATCCCAGCTACATCCCTCCTGCCCGCTGCGGGCCCTCGCCTGGGGCTGCAGTGCTGCCCCTCTGAGCTGCTCCCCAGGCCCTGCATCACCCTCTTATGCAATGCCAAGTGACATTTTATTTAGGCTGTTTCAGAGGAGCAGGAATAAAAGACACAACACAATGCTTTCCAAATGCCCTCAAGCCCTACTCTTTCCATCCCTATTTTTCATCTCCAGCCGTGGAGCCCTGTAAGTGCCCCTCTCTCTGCTGGGCAGACCTGAGCCCCCACCCCATCACCCTCCTTCCCAAGCTGGGGCGCCTGCCCGCCAGCTTCAGCTGACCCGGCACACCCCTCGCCCTCTGAAACATTGGAGAGATGAGATCATCCAGAGCAGCTCTAAGACAAACATCCTGACAGCTCTTGCTAACATTTTCCACAGGGTTCTCAAGCTCCATTAGCTCTTGCTAGATTCTATCGCGCAGCAGTCGCCATAATTAATGGCTTGTGTACTTTTGCACACACGGGTTCTTGTAATCCCCCTGCTCCTTTTTAAACAGAGTCAAAATCACCATCCCAAAGCAGCAAACATGGTCAATCCATAGCTTGGCGATCATTTAGAACCTGTTCATTTGACAAATTTCCCTCTCTGCTTCCCACCTATATGTATTACTTAAAAAAAAAGCCCATGGCCACCTCCCTTGTAAGGGGTGAGACATAAACAAAAGGGCATAAACCAAAGGAATAACTCAACTAAAAACCTTCATCTCAGCAATTTTCCTACAAGGCGTGGGAACCCAGGAAAACAGACCCAGACTTTCTTGTCTGGATCTAAGCCTTGCCTAGAGCCATGATGAGAGGAAGTGATGGAAGCCAGAGGAGAGGGGCTGCCCTAGAGAGGCAGTGCTGAAAGGGAAAGAGAAAAATGCAAGCTGTAAGTCTTTCCGTTCTCCCAGGTGAGAGCCAGCACCTCTTCCTGCCCTGCAGCAGCATCCAAACATACCCCTGGTGCTAATAAAATTATGTTAATGGGCACATCAGCAGCACCTACAGAGTCGTCATTGCTGGTGCTGTGGTTCAGGCAGGAATTGCAGATATTTACGGTGGAGTACCGTGGTGGTTTAAGCAGTATTTGGGTTTAGGAGCCATTACATTATTGTGAAATATGCACACCGTTGGTGGATGCTTAAAGCGCTGCTAGGCTGTGGCATAAACTCAGTATTAATTTTGGCTCCGCAGAGGAAATTGAAAATGGTGCCCTTGAAATCATTATGCTGAGCGAAATTCAGCAACAGGGGAAAAGACAGCCTGGAGGGAAATAAGAGAAAATTTACTTCAGGCAGTCAAAAAGACCCCGTGGGACTCGCTCAGTCCAGGCTCAGGGATGTGGAGGATGTGGGAGTTCCAGCATCAGAGCCCCACACCATTGCTGTGCCCCCCTTAGCCCCAGCTGCCAGAAATCCTGAGAGCCCCTGGGGATGATGTTGTGCCTGTGAAGTGTCATTTGCTCTAATTTTAGCCCTGTTTATGTAACTGCTGTGTGATGGGAAGGTGCCACACTCCTGGAGGGGCTGTGCTGAGGACAAAGCCTGTACCCACACCCTTAGAGCAGGAGCCCTGTCTGCCAGGGCCTTCTGCCCCGAGTACTGGATGCAGGCAGTACCTCAAATGATGATACCTGAGTCTTACAGGCTGCAGATTATATAAATATATGTATATATATTTAAAATCTGTAATATTGTTAATATATATAAAAATAAATAAGCCCACTTCAGCTGTCACCCCAAAATATCCCCCCACTGACTCCATGTGCCCTGACCTCTCTGGAAAGAGCTTTGCAGAACCCAAATGACCAGCCCTGGTCTGTGGGCGCAAGGGATTCAAAGTCTGTTTGAATGAGCATCAGAAATAAGTGGGGTTTATTGAACTGAGATAAATTCTTGGAACTCATCCACGTAGAAAGGAAATGCTCAGAATTCATCTGAGAGTTGACTCAGACCTGGCCTTTCAACCTCATATCCTGACATTACAACCTGTCTATAAAAAAAAAAAAATACAGTAAGAAAAAGAAAGAAATTCTCTACTGGGGCTTCAACGTATAACAGAACTGAGCCCAGAGAATGAGGAAACAGAAAACTGCAGCCCTTGAATAGCTCCATGGGAACCACTGTTGGTGTTTGGCAGTGGAGCTGAGGCAAGGACCCGGCTCTACCCGGCCCTGGTGGGACCACACGGCCCAGGCATTTTAGCTGGGAGCTGACAGGGGATGCATCTGTTCCCACTGCCCCAAAGCCTGTGATGAGCTGCAGGGATGTCTCCAGCATCCCTGGTCCCCACAGCTCATCCCCCACAGCTGTCGGGATGCAGACCATGGAGTGACAGCAGGGACTCCCACACCTGGGGGGACAAGTCCCCACCGCTTTTGGAGGAAAGCTGTGAGCGATCAGTGGATTTTTTTTGCTCTCTCCCAGGATTTGCAGGAGTGGAGGTCTGGCTTGGTATGGCTCAGATTAGTTTTCATATATATAAAATTCAGCTGGCAACACAGCTGCCCTTTATTTAATGCAGATTGTGTGCGCTCCCTGAGTAGAGAAACCATTACCTCACCGACTGGATACGATTTCTCAGCTCCCTGCCTTCAATAAAAATTCTAACACCTGCAAACTTTTTAAACAAATTATGTATATTAGAGCAGAACCCCTTCCCCCCTCCAAGTTCTGAACTTGCAGCCATGTGTCTTGAAACCAAATCCTCTCCAAGACATCTGGACTGTGCTGGTGTGGTTATTACAAGCTCCCCTGTGGTGCTGGTGGCATGGAGCCCACAGACCTGTTCCTCAAAGGCCACTGTGTAGACAGGGCTCCCTCTGCCATGCTGCAAATCCAATGGATGTCTTTCAAGAGTGCCTTAAAAAAAAATAAAATACAAAAATTTCTGTGTGTAAATGGAAAATGAAAGGATGGACAGCAAAAGGTGAATCCTCAGCTTGCTTCTGGAGGTGTAGATGCTGATGTTAGAGGCTGAAACACCTCACAGAAGCCTTTATCATAGAACTGTGCACAGGGGTACCAGGAAAAGTGTCTGGGTTGCAGACACCAATAGGGATAATAGAGGTTTCCAGCTTACATTTCTGGGTACAATATCTCTGAAAAGGTGCTTTGCTTCCTCACCCCAGCAGTAAAAGGTGTATAGCTGAGCTCTTGAACAGCTGCTAACAAGGAACCAGGCATGTTTCCACCAGACCCAGCACCCAGAAGTGCTTAATTCAGGTGTGTGCCAACAGATTTGCTAGAGTGGGGCCCAAGAAAAGGCTCATTCATCTAAAGAAACCCAAACTTGTTTTCTTTTCCCCCAGGTTTCAGAGCATAATTCCCTTCCCAACAATAACCTGAAAGAATGAGAAAAGAGCTGCAACCTCCCACGTTTCCTGCTGCTGTTGTGCAGCAGGAAAGCCCACATGGAAGCCTCATGAGCAGCCTTTGTCCTGGTGACATTTCCAGCCCAGTCACTGGGTCAGAAGAGAGCATGGACAAGTTTAATTAAACATCCAGACTGTCTGGTGTTGCTTTATTATCACCTGAGCCTTCCCACTGCTTCTCAAGTGAGACCTGAGGCAGAGAATCCTGAAAACGAATTAGCAAGTTTATTTTGGTTGATTGACCCAGACTTTGGAGTCATAAGAGAAAGAACAAGGGCTTGAAGTTCAGCAGAGCTCAGTGCCAAGTATCACTCCTCAGTGACAGCCCAGAGCTCAGCAGGAGCTGTTTGACTTTCCCTACCCAGCGTCCTGTCACCGGCAGCCTGTGCAAACCCTGCAAATGCTGCAATTAGTATCAGAGATAAACCAGATCCATTAGTAGATGGAAGGGGAACTCAATCTGTTTTACAAATGGAAATGAAGTAGCAGCCTCAATTATAGGATTTTTAAAAACATGCAATTTAGCAAAATGTTGATTTCCTTTTCGTTTACTTCGTTCTTTGTCTTTCAGATACTTCAGCTCAAGTAGCAGGCAGTATATTAACCGACCAGATTTTGGCAATGTATTTAATAATCAAGCTCAAATAAGTGCTCTTAGGAAATAATTTTATTTACAGTTCAGCTGGGGAAGAATATTAAAGCTTGAGGATTTGGCTAAAATTATTACCCTACAGTAACATATTTTGAAGGAAGGCACTTGGGCCGCGGATGACTAGTACTAGTGAGTCAGAGCACAGCATTTGACCTTTCCAAAAATTCATCATCTATTTGGGACACAGGGCAAGATTTGTCCTCCAGCTTCCCCCAGCCAGGATGGGCAGTCACCACCACCACAGCTTTAGCACCTCCCTTATGGCTGCTGCACCCTGAGCCCAGCAGGGGAGGTCTGGGGTTCCTGGCAAGCAGCTCAATCACTCCTCATCCACCACATTCCCTCCTCCATACACTTGCTTTATGCACAGATATATTTCTCCACATATTCTGCAGCAAGGCTGGAGTTTGGGAACACTACATCAAGATATTTCAGCATGTATATGCCTGTATAACAACTTTGTTTTTTAATTGGTCCAACCCACGTTACTGTTTAAATAATTGAAGGTGCTCAGCATTAAACATATTTTGCCATGTTTTCCCCATGGCACCTTTCCCACTCCAAACTGTTTGGAAGCTGAACAGAGACTAAGCATTAACTAATTAAATTTCTCAAAACAAAGGTTAATTAGTGTGTTTATTTTGGATTATGTATGTATTGAATTATTAAACACTATATGGTATCATAAAAAAAAAAAAAAAGAAGAAAGAAAGATAGGAAAAGGGCAGGCTGAAAGGAGGAAACATTCCTAAGCCCAAGGAACAGCTTCTCTGGCTGCCTTGCAGCTACATTAACCATTTGTTTGCAACCCCAGCATGTGCTTAAAAAAACACATGGTCTTTCTTTAAGGGTAAAAGCAAAAGCCCTCCCAATCCAGAAGGAAGGTCCAGCAGCCCTGAACTGTGACTATGGCAGATTCATTCGAGGACAGTGCACAGGGGAGCTGCACAGATCCCCTGTTTGGCTCAGGATGATGCTGTGCTGGACACCTCATCTGACACACAGGCTCCTCTCCCAGCCCTGTCTGCTGTGCCTGACACAGCAGCCACTGAGGACCAGAGGTCCCTCCCAGGGCCCATCAAACAGCAGCATCTCTCTTGTCCCTCCAAACCACCCCTTTCCTTTTCGTCACAAGGTGGAAAGTTTGCAACATGCAGCCCATCTTTCAAATACTTAATTATACAATTATCTGCCTGCAGGCCAAGGTAATGACTGGAGCCCAAGAGCCAGACCACACTAAAAGAAACAAGCTGGTAAAGATTCACCCCAATTCCAGTTCTCACTCATACACTGGCCCTATAGCTGTAACATCAATCCCAAGGGATATATGGATGAACCACTGGCAGCAAACCAGAGGTAGGAAGATACAGGTTAATACCCATCATGTTGTAATCACCTGGCAGTGTGCAAATACACCTATCTGCCCTAAGAGGAGGGCACATGGGACACTCGTTTCAAAGCACAAAACAATCTAAAAAGCTGGCTTGCCTACTCAAGATTATTATGTAAAGCAGCACTTCATATATGCCTGGCCTACAGCAACGGGAAGGGTGTCAGGTTTATTACGTGAGCATTTCCAGCATGCCTATCATGGTGGGTTTGTGATTCATTCTGTCTGAAGAGTCTTATGACAGCTGATATGAGAACCCTACTTCATCACCAGAATAAGGCTCTGCATTTCAGCTTTCAGCTCATTTTCTGTACAAGCAGGAGTCAGTTACAAAATTAATTTCTTCTTTCAAAGTATCCTCCATTGCTGCAGTGAGCAATAACCTGTGTTGTTGCCCAAACAGCAAACAAAAAGTGGACTCATAAGCACCTCTCAGATGAGAGATGATCCCTGACTTGTGCTTATTCAGAAGCCAGCCAAAGCCTATAAAAGTGTCTTTCCTGTTGCCCCATGTAAATATTACATAAAGTTCAAGGTAATCTTGGAGATGCAGCTTCTCAGGACTCTGTCAGATGAACTCTGCAAGAAGTTGGGGCTGAAAAGGACAGTTCATTGAGGATGGGTGTCAGAAGCAAAAATGGGTCAGTTCCTGCTTTATCACTCTGTGATTGCTGGAGCACTATCAGGAGGTGCAATCAGAGCTGCAGCTGACACCTTCAGAGGAGCCATAAGTGGCTTCAGCTGCTTGTTCTCACCCTCATGTCCTATTCCTGTCCTTCGAGGTCAGAATTCCTCCTTAGTCCTGAATCTCTGCTAGATTGGCAGTTATTTGTCACCAGACTTTTTTTTCTCAGATTCATTACTTGATCAGGGGGCCAGACTGGATAAACTCATTTTACAGCCATTGCTTATGAAGGAATGCAAATAAAATTGTCTCTCTAAGGGTTTTTCCCCCTCGACTTAATATTTTTTTTCAAACGCATTTTTATCAAGGAAATTGTCTTTCTGCAGATCTAGGAAGGCAAACCTAATTAAAGTCACTTTATTGAGGGACCTGATACCAACACCTGCTTTAAAGACAAAACTCCTTTTAAAATTCAAATATTTTTGTTCTGCTGTAGAAGCGAAAACATACCTTTGAATGACAGATATCTCAGAAATCTGCTTTCATTCCCCTTTCCTCCTTCCCAGAGATCGTAGGTTTCACATTCACACCCTTTGGGAAAATTGCCTGGGAAACTTTTCTGATGATACGCTGAAGGTCATCTACAGTAAATGTGGTACAAAGTGAACCCAGATCTCAGGCTTTGCAAATGTTCATTATGTAAATTACAGGAGCTGTGAAGATGGAAATGAGGCGTACAGATGCTGTTATGCACGAAAAAGCAGAGGGGAAACTTCAGACTTCCCTTCACTACAGAGGCAGTTGCTGTCTGCAGGCACTCTCCTTCCTCCCCGTGGAATTTCCAGCATGAAAAGACCTCAGATTTTCTATGGCTGTTGGTTCAGAAATGACTGGCTCTGTGCTCCTCCATGTAGGTCAAGGACTGGGATAGATCTTTAAATTCACCACACATCTGGGGAGAATCACGGGCCAAATGCAGCTGCAACCTGCATGGGAGGAAACAGGTTGTGCAGGGCATTTCTGAATTCCCATCCAGGAGCTGTATTTCTGGGATTAGTCTTGCTGACTGCCTCAGCCAGGGCTAGTGCTGAGGAGCAATGTATCTGTGTTGTGAATGGCAGTGCAGACACGATCAAGTGCAGGAGATAAAGATTCAGCCCCTGATTTCGTGCATCCTTGGGCACATTGCTTGGAGGCCAGATTTTGAACGATATTAGGAGATCAAAGGATGAAGAAAGATAACCAGCTTCATTTTCAGCTCTATTCCTGGGCATGTGTTTCCTGAACATTTCAATAGGAAATAAGCATTTTTGTGCTTTTAAAAAAATAATTCTAAATGCCTTTGGGTAGGTGGTTTCATCATGAGGAGCCAACATACATTTAAATGGCTGATCCTAAATTGCACATTGTTTCAGTTTCCTACCAGAGGAACGTAAATCCCCTTCTCTTAGATTTTTCACAGGTCTTGCTCAGGTTTGATGCACAATTCTCCTCTAAACAATAAATACCATTAAAGACACTCCCAGCCTGATTTCAAGCAGCGATGGGTGCTCAGCCAGTAACAGGAGCTACTGGTGTTCAGCTCTGTTGAAACTCAGCTGCTGCATCTCATGTTCACTTCCTCAAAAATGAAGACATCAAAAACACAAGACTGCTTTTGGTAATTTTACCTCCCCCACAAAAAAAAAAAAAAAAAAAAAAAAAAAAAGCCCTAAAAGCTCACAAGGAAAGCTGTGATGCAGACATATTGATGATGAGGTGGGAGGACAATGCCCAGCCAGGTATTTTCCTGTCAAGGGGCTGGCACTATCCAGGGCAGATGGAGTGGGAGAGAAGGGCTGAGCCTTCCCCCACCAACCTCACCATAGATCTGCAGTGACCTGCAGCAAAATAAGCAAGAAAAAAGGGAGAGGAACAGTAAGACAGCACTGGAAGGGAAATTCCAACTCCCTGACCTTGGGACAACCTCACCCTGCCTGTTAACAGAAAAATAAACAGGGGAAAAATGATGAAATTGCCTCAAAATGAAAAAACAAAAACAAAAACAAAACCAACAGAAAAAAAAAGATTTGTTGAGTCATCCAACAGTGTTCGAATCAAGATACTTTCTTAGCAACTGTGCTAAAAGAGAAAATGTAACACATTCCGGTTTGGCTTTTCCTTCAGCAGCAATATTTATTTGCATTCACACATGAGGATCTGGTTTACAACAAGGTTCTCCAGCCCCTTCCTTTCTTTCATTGTTTCCGTCGTGTATCTTGGATAGAAAAATCTCCTTTGGTGAAAAAATCCACTCCAGACAACCTGGGGGAAGACCATGTCCCACCATGCACACCTCTGTTTGGAGAGGTTTTTGTCTGAAGGGCCATTTTGAGAAGCAGGAAGGTTTTGTCCTTGACCCTGCGCTGGGGAGCCTCACTCCACGAGAGGAGGAACTTGTCCTCCACCAGCCCCAGGTTTCGCAATGCACTTAGTGCACATCTTGCACTGGCCTTGATTTATGCAGAACTGTTGGCTAATCTCTTTTATGTAATCACTGATAGCTGTTCCTAAAGGCTAAGTCCCCAAAATGGAAGGAATGAATTAAAGGAGACAGATGTGGTTTGGCTAGCTCTGTGTTCTGATTACAGCCTCAGAAATGACCTCGTTAGTTTGTGCCGATTTAAGCAGGGGTTCAACCACACTGCACACCCACCCCAGCAGGAACTGTGCAGCCCAGTTTCACGGTCTGATCCCAGTCACACCAAAGCCACTGGAATCGCTCCAGGTTTGTTCTGCTGAAATGCAATCAAAGTCTGGTCAAAAGTCGCCTGAGTTTTTGTTTACCCCAGATCCCCTTGCTTGGCACTGCTGCAGGCTTTGGGAGCTAAAGAAATGCCATTCCCCCACAGAGCTGGCTGCCTTTGCTCACCCAGAAAGACTCAGGGAAGGCAAAAGCCCTGAAGTTCCTTCTGCACCATCTCCAGGTCAAGAATCAACCTGAGCTCAGTGACCCACTTGGCCCTTGTGGCTGCAGGCACAGCAGGATCTTGAAGGAATGGTATTCCCAGCACGTCTGTGATGCACAGACCTGACCATCAAACAGGCATTTGGGGGTGGGCAGGGTGTGAAAAAGCCTGGTGAGAGACTCAAAATCCTGGGAGAGAAGATGCAGTGTCTGATCAGCCATCCTCCCTTCCCTACTTAGAAGTAAAGGTGGTTCTTGTTTTAGGGATGGAGCCACAGCCTGGCTTGCACAACCTGGTGGGAGACCCCTTTAATTAAGGGGAGACCCTTAATTTTTCCCCATGGAAAAATATTGCCCAGCAGGGCTGCGTTTAGATTCCCTTCCTTCACCAAAGCTGCCCTGCCATGACCAACTTCAGGGGTAGCTGGAGCAGTCCCACAAGCCTTAGAGAATTATTTCCCACTTTATGTAAACTGAGCACCAGCTCAGGAAAAACAGGAAAGATTTATGCTTGGCAAACATTTCCAAGGAGCCAATATTTCCCCATTACTTACTCGTGGCTTGTGAATACAAACCTCACACAGCTGGTACCTCCTCTAATGATCCCATTACAATATGTATTGAGCTGATACTCTGTGATATCTCATTGAGGTATTCATCCATGTCAGAAAGGATTTGTCCATAAAAACATCTCCTCTCATACCATCATAGGATGCTGCATTCATTCCTCCTTCCTCTGTCATCTGATGCTGCCTAATCCCACTCACTGACATCAATCACAGGGGGAAAATAAGACAATTAACTGGCAATTAATTAAATTATAAACTGTAAGGAAGAGCAGAATATTTGTAAACCTTAATAGCCTTATTAACATGCACATTACCAGCCAGTTGCACAATCCTAGGGCTAAGGGTATCTGTGCACATCTGTGACATCACACAGACTTTAATCAAGGGTTCACCTCAGAGGGCTGCGTGGTGGGATGAGGAATCTGCCTGGCCAGCCTGGATCTGGGATGGTACAGGTGCTTTACACCCAGCTTCCTGCAGAAAGCTGGAGTGAGGGGGGCTGCAGCATCCCACCAGCTGTGGCTCCTGTGCCTTCAGGACACAAAGGCATGAGGATGGGAATTCTCCCTGTTTCCTGCACAAAACAGGCATCCCAAGGGGTGTGGAGGCAATGGAGAGCTCTGCCAGCCCCTGGGCTCTTTGGGTGAGTGTATTGACCTGCAACAACTCAGAGGTGACAGCCACCCTGCCCAGGGCTCTCTCAGGGATGGAGCAGGCACCCAGCCACCAGGACTGGTGAGCCTCAGCTCCGTCCCAGGAGGGATACTGGCTTTTCTGCTGCAAGGACACATGTTGGGACAGGGCCTGAAAACCCACCAGTGGCAGTAACAGTGGATAGTTGTTATAAAACACACATGCAATGTGGTTTTGGTTAAAGCTGTTTCCTGGAGGACTAAAGGAAAGTGGGAAGAAAACAAGGGCAGATCAGGCACCTTCTGCAAGGTCACAGCAGCTCTTGCAAGGTGGTGGAAAAGGCTCTATCACTGGGAACTGGGCTCAAAGCTTAATGCATCAAGTAACAGGGCCTGATCTCTGTTTGAAGAGACAGGAGGAAAAATCCCATCCAATGCAAGCCATGACTGAGAGCATGAAGCCACAGCCAGACCCAGATGAGGTACCAGGACCGAAGGCATTGCAGTGCTCATGTTGGCACAGCATCACTGCCTGGCCCTCTGGTCCCCTGGGGATAACCTTCACACAACACCCTCAGGGTTCTCTCACTTTTTTCATACTATTTCTATACTGGTTTTATCTTGGAAAGCTGACCAAATCAGTCCATCCAATGTACACCAAACCCTTGACTTTTTCCCAGGCTATTTGTTCCGAAAGAAGTACCATGTGAAGCAGAAGAATGACCTACCAAAGCAGGGAAATTAGAGTGTAGAAGATGGATGGAGCTGTAAATCAGGTCTGCCTCCAAGAGCAGGTATAGCCCAACGAGGCCCTGCCATCTGCCCTCTCTCCAAATCAGCCACATCCCAAATCTCAGCTGTGTTAACTCTGGTTCCAGTCCAGCGTTATTTCTGTAACACGTGAACTGGGATGACACGCACCCAGCCTGTTCATTTATTTGTGGAGTGTGGACGGCTGACTGATGGCCAAGTGCTAATAAAAGCACTGCTCTCCCTCCTGTGCCATTCCACGCTGGATACTGGCGGCGGGCTGGACCCCTGGGCACACGGCGCTCACTGGGAGCAGCCGGGGGTCGTCACTGAGCAGCGCCTTCAGATTTTCATTCTTAATTTTGATGGATCTGCAATGCCACATTGTTTTCTCTCCCAGCTGGGCTCTATATTTAGCCAGGGGTTCTGTGCTCAGCTTGTGTTTTCGGGTGAGGTTGGTAGCTAGCGCTGCTCTGCTGTCGGAACGCCTGTCTCCCTTGTCAAAGCGCGGCTGTTTTGGGGATGCATGAGGCAGTCAGATGTGACAGAAGCTGAGAGGTTTCTTTCACAGCTAGGAAGAGAGAGGAGGGAGCCAAGCACCGTACCCGCCCTAGGAGCTCCGGTCCCCTGGGAGGGCTGGAATCCGATGCCGGCTGGCGCTGGGAACACCCACATTCAGCTAACCTGACTGCAGCGTTCACTGCAGGATAATTGGCTCTGAGGAGGCGTTACAGCAAGGAAAAAAAAAAAAAAAAAAGAACAAAATCAAACAAGGTGGGACATCAGACATTTTAAAAATAAGCCAGGGTGAAGCTCCAAGAAGCTGCAGTGACCAGGGTCCAGACCCGGATTCCCGGAGCCCAGTTCGTGTCCGGGGTATTGCTGAGCTCTGCGGAGTCTGCTGGGCTGGCGCTGAGGCCAGCGAGATCAGGACCTGGCCCAAATGGCCTGGCCTCCCGCTGCACCCCATGTTGTAACTATCCAGGATGTTGACACATTCAACTTGCCACTCGTTTGTGGGACTAATTACACATTCGCATTTGTCTGCGCTCACTGGGCTCCTAGCAACTGCAGTCACAGTCCTAATTAAAATAATAGACTGAGATTGGTAACATTACTGATTTAACAGGAAATTAGAAGAGTTACGTTCGCAGAGTTTAGGTAATTGACACCAACAGCGCTTTCGTTGTAACGGGTGTTCTGTGATTGATTTTGTTCCCCAGTCAGACCTAAAAGCAGCCTGGGGAGCACATCCCACCATCAGATTACAGTGCAGGGGAATTAAATGGCTATTACACCACTGCCTGCCCTAGAGCTGGCAGCTGTAGGCTTGGGCATGGCTTCGAGCTTCTAAACCAAACATTAGCCCTAAAATTATAAGCGTAATGTAAAACAAAATGTGTTCAGCACAACATGTTCAGCTGTCCTTGCACAAGTGTCCCTGCATGGTGTCCATCTGACAACTCCTGTCTGGGGAGGGGGCTGCAGGCAGCACAGGAGCAGCTCCTGCATCCTGGGATGCCTCAAATACCAATTCCCTGGAGGTACCACAGGTTGCCATGCACAGACAGAAAGGCTCTGAGCACACCAGTGACTGTGGAATATTCTGGGCACTCACTGATGGAGCTCATAGCCGGTGGTGGTGGGAAATGTTCAAGGTGTGTGAGATTTCATGGCCACATTGAAGGGAGAAGGGTTCCCTGTGCTAAACCCATCCAGCAGCTCGTTCCACATGAAGTTCTGTGTGTGGAAGATATTGCCAGGCAGCAACATCATCTTTTTCTCTCAGAGAGAATTGGATTTCTGGAGTTGGCCCTGCTCATTCTCACAGTGGTGTAAGTTCAGCTGGGTCCATATGAGCCTCAGAAAGATGACTCAGTGTTTTTCTGTTAAGGAAACTTCTGACTCCACAGTCATAGAAAGGTTCGGCTTGGAAGGGACATTAAATATCATCTAGTTCCAATCCCCCTGCGTTGGGTGGTTCATCTATGTTATTCATTAAATAAATCATGACACTTTCTACAAAACAGGCTGTTATGATAGGGTGATTGCCTCAAAAATGAGGTGGACTCTCTTGGTGCCAGTAGTTGCAGCTGGGCTTGGAATCTTTTGTTGCCACCTCTGTCCCCACAGCCTGGGCCCACAAGGGCAGATGAGTTTCTAACCTGAGCTGCACATCACATCTCCTTCAATTCCCCCCCGTTACAAGGCTGACTTGTCCAGCAAGTTCCCTAGGCTGTGTTGTGCTGGGTAGTTTCTGGAGGCCAGACCTGAAAAATGAGGAGAGTGAGAATGGGTAGCTCAGGGAGATTCCAGGGGTGAGGAAAGGGGTGTCCAAAAGGCTTTACACAATGTCACCACTGTGACGAGGTGTCACACTTTATTAGCTACCTCCCCATGGCCAGGCACCTACAATGCTTTTTGTGGGATTCAAAACCCTCACTGAGTTCAACCAGTGACTTCCCAACACTGATTAACAGCTTTCGTATACCAAGAAATATCATTTCTATCTACATCTCTAGATTGAGACACTGTCTTTGGACACACACATAAGTCTGCTTTTGAAAAAAATGCAGCACCTGTAAATTATTATGAAAACTGTGTCTGAAATGCCAAAATTGCACCAAGTTGCAAGAGCATTAGTTAATAGTCATCTGCTCCTTTGGACTCTTCTATTTGCAGACTCGGAAATGTGCTGGGAAGAACAAAGTACACGTGGTCTGGACTTTCTTATCTGATATTAATCCCAGCACAACAGGGCTATAAAATGTTTTCATGAACATATATGTCTTCTGCAGAGAGCTTCATGTGATAATACTGCCGGGAGAGATGCAATGTAGGAAATACCCATCCATGGTTTATAAATCCTATCCATCTCTGCATGTCTCAGGGAGTTTTATCAGGGCCCTGGAGAGCTACTGCAAATGCTACTCTTGCAGCTTGCATGGATAATTGTTTATAAAAGTCTTCCTTCCCTTCTGCTGTGCCTGGGAACGATTATATCCAGAAGGCATTTGTTGTGTCCGTTTTGTTTGGCTCCAGCAGCTCCCAGAGGTATCACACACGGGATGCTCCAGTAAAGCCCTTACCTTCCTGTTGGGCATGAACAAGAGGATTCAGCTATGCTGCAGACTTTTTCCCCTGTGCTTTATCCAGCTTTCAGGTGGCAAATGACAGTCTGGGCTTTAATCGCCATGTGTGTGTGCTGGAATGCACCGGGGCATTTGCTTCTGTAGTGTTTCTATATCCTAGAGATTAAAACTGGTAACAGATACTTGACCCCAAAAATAAAATTAAGTGCCATCATCTTCTGCCTGGTTTTGCACCAATGGAGCCAGTTGCTCCTAGGGCAGGTGATTCCCAGCACCACAAGGACATCACCCTGTCTCCAATCCTGCTCTCCTGGAGTCCGTGGGGATACCTTGGGTGATCTGAAAGGTCCAAGGAATTCATATCCTATGGGTTTGGGGGGAAGCCTCAGCTCCAGACACCGAGGCCCAGCCGTGCCTGATGGGGCCAGGACGCGCAGCACCCCAGCCGCCTCACGCTGCCATAAATCATAATCCTCGTGGCACAGCCAAGTTGGAAACACATGAGAAAGCTTAAAGTGGATTGTTTGAACACTGAAAAAGCAGGTGGTAGGCTCCGTTTGATCCCGAATGAGAGACGGGGCTGGCACAGGGCCCCCGGCCAGGAGAGCGGCAGCGAGGCAGGTCCATGTGCAGGGCCGTGGCAGGTGAGCGGTGCGGTGCGCGAGGGTAACGCGGTCAGCGCGCTGAGGGAAGGACAGTGCCCTTGTCACTGTGCCCAGCATGGAGCAGGGCAGGACTGACCCTGCCATGGGAACAGAAACAGGCTGTGGGTGCAACCGGGCAAACAGTGATGGCCAAGACAGGAACAGGGCAAAGGAAGCTGTGGGGAGGCCATCCCGAAACAGCCTGGCCACAGCCGGGAGCTGGGTCACCCCTGTGGGGCCACCTGTGGCTACCGAGAGCCTCCGTGTGCGACACCGGCCACGGGCCCCACCCTGTCACCCACAGCAGGCCCTGAGGAGCAGGGATAGGAGTAGGGACAAGAGTGTGAATAGGGATAGGGATGGGGATAGGATGAGGACAAGACCTGGTATGAGTATGGGAATGGGTAAAGAGGCAGGGATAGGGACGGGGACAAGGACGTGGATGAGTGTGGGATGTAGATGGGGGCTCCCCATGCCCCGGGCCCTGCAGACACCAGTGTTCCGCTCAGGACCCCCCGTGCCCGAGGGCAGGTGCCGGCCCCCAGGTCCCCCTGAGCACCAGGACAGCGCGGGGCCCGAACCCGCGGCCCCGG
>NC_031778.1:18919559-18939286 GCF_001522545.3 Parus major | reverse complement strand
GGGGGAGACCCCGCGGGAAAGGGCTGAGGGGAGACCCCCGTGTGGGGGGAAGGGCCTGAGGGGAAATGGCGGCAAAGGCCGTTCCCAGGGGAGACCCTGAGGAGAAATGGCTGAGGGGGGACCCCTGAGGTGAAGGCCACCGAGGGGACACCCCAGGAAAAAGCTCTGAGGAGGGGCCGCTGAGGGGAAACCTCTGAGAGAGAGCGGCAGAGGGTCACGATTCTCATTCATGGGGGTCCATACTCTCTCATGTGGTTCCCTCTCAGCCGCCTGTCACAACCTCCCTCCACCCCTCCATTTAAACACCTCCTCTACCTCCATCCTTCACGCAGAATGCGCCAGAAAAGGAGGCAGGAGGATGCTGGCCCAGGAGCCAGTGGTGGGGCTGGGTCAGCCATAGGCCCTTGCACTGCGGCCCTGGGCCAGCCACAATCCTCAGCGACTTGAATAAAGCTGTGAGATACCCTTGTGCGACTGATGGAGGGACCCCAAGTCTGAAATCTCAATATCAGTAATTTTTCCTAAATACACAGAGTCCATATTGAGACTCACATAATGTGAGCTGCCCGAGCCCAGAGAGGGAGGGGAGGACGATAAAAGGCATCATCGGGCTTTGCCTTCCCGTTCCTATACCAAAGATAGAGAATATTATAAATTTAATAGATCTTCTTCATTATTCATAGCTTGCTTGTGGAAAAAAAAATCATAATAGCTTGGTGTGATATGTCAGGCATCTATAATTCATGGCACTGAGATCACACAGCCACCATACAGTGGGAGTTCACAGAGTGAGATGTTTGTAATTAATCTGTGAAAAGAAAAACAAAGGCAATAAACTAGGAAGGACAATAAATGAGGGACGGATCCTTCCACCCGCACTGACGTGGGATAGTACTCAGCCAAAAGCATGAATAATCCTTGGCTAAAACCTGTAAAATTAGCCAGGAAGTGGCTGGGAGATTTACAGTAAATAGTAAATTCATCTGACTGGTTCATTACAAGTCAGACAGACTGTGTTGCAGTTTGGGTAACAAGGTGCTGAAAGCAGCAGAGTGGCCTGTGCTTAAGCTGAGCTTGGGTCAAAGTATGAGGAGACAGCAGCCCTCCAGCCTGGAGGCTGTGCAGGTGGTGTGAGGCACCACTGAGACCATTCACTGCCAACCGGGGCACCCCTTCCACCTTCCCCATCCCACAGCTGGGAGATAACCGGCTCAAAGAAGGATGGAAAATTTGGGATCCCGTTGGTGGACCTCGTTGATTTCAGCATGACTGGGGCTGAAGTGCTTTGCAGAGCAGGGAGGTTTATTGGAATCAGAGCCCGAGCGAGGACCTGAACAAATTGTGCTGCTTGTGAAGATGCGCTATAGTGATGAAATGAACCAAAGTCGCTTCCTAATTGGAAACAGTGAGCTGGAGTTCTCCAGAACCCCCTTCCTCTCGCTATTGTCTATTTTCATCCTGGTGAAGCTAAAGCTGGTTACTGTACAGCTTAAAAACTCCCTGTGGTTTCTCACAATAGGCCAACTATCTATGCTGGTTTTCAAATGGTGCAGGGAGATCTTGTAAAACTGCATGGCCAATGAAGGAGGAGGAGAAATTAATTTCTTCCAAAGTGGATGCTACAAAGAAAATGGAAAAATAAATCCTCATCCTTCTGGCATTTGTCTATGGCTTTAACCAAAAAATGCTGGTGCCAGGTTCATCAGGCCATGTGTCACAATTAAACTGTTTTAAACTGACTTAAACAAGCTACAGAGTAGAGGGGCATCATGGTGGGGTAGGAGTGACTCCAAGAGGAAGCCCAGGCCTTGCTCCTGGGGAGATGTGATAGTGCCAGTGCACAGATGCTGGAGGCCAGAGGCACTCATTGTTTTGTTTACTCATTCCTGACTCCTCCAAAAAATAATTGGTTTTCTTTGGTTGGTTGCTTGTTTGTTTGTTTGACTTTTTGCATTCTTTGGATTCAATTTCTCCTGCAATATGGCCTTAATTTACATTGAGCGGATGCATGTTTATTTATGCACCTTTTTTTTTATTCCTTTTTGTTTTGTTTTGTTTTTTTTTTATAATTCTCATTACTCCTAGGCTGCTGGCACTGTGAAAGGGCAACAGCCATGTGCAGACGAGGAGCACCAGGTGTATCCTAAATCTCCACTGCCTGTACAGCTCCTGTGCCAGCCCCAGCCTCTGCACAGTCTGGATTGTTGCTGTTTCGGGGTATGTCTAGGGCGGTGCTTGTAGGCTCCGTGTAGTGTTAACAATGAAATCCACAAAATTCCCCACTTCAGAGTCCCATGGCATTGCTGGTGCAATCACAGCCGAGTTTGGGCTCTGCGAGTCTCAGCAATGCCCTCTGGTGACATGTCCCAAGACACCGCTGGCAGCACACAGGTCCTTTGCCAGCCTGCCCACAGTTGGTGGAAAAATCACTCAGGAGGGCACTTTTCCCACTCTATAGGTCCTCAGGGAACAGTAAATAGAAACTGGGAATTTATCAGGTTCTCCAGCTTCTCGCCTCAGCCTGATAATCACTTTCTGCTGCATGAGTCCCAGCAGAGTCCCGGTGTTTTCAGCATCTGGGAAATAGCTTCAGGGAACAGCTGAGCATCCTATGCTTCTTGCTGAGGTTGCGAGCAGTCAGGGAAAGGGCCCTGCAACCCATGGATTAGGTACCCTGGTGGGCTGATCCAGTTATAGTGCAGCAGGACATACCGGAATGAATGATTTTGACCTTAGCTGGCCCTAACATCGCCATCCAAAACGTGTATGATTGTGCTAATCCATCCCAAAGGAGCACTGTGAGGCTGGTTCATTGTTGTGGGTACAGCGCTGAGAGCTCCTGGCACAAAAGACAGTGCAAAAGCAAAACATTTCTCTCTTATTTTATTGGCTTTGCCAAGGAGCCTCCTGTGGCGGAAAAGAGCAGCCTGGTTACCTAAAGCATATCCAAGCACAGGACCAGGGCAGTGCTGCACTTCACTCTGCTGTTGTTTCTCCTGTGCTGTTTGCCTGGGAGTAGTCCGTGAGGAAAATGACACCAGAAATACCTGTTTAAAAGGAAGAGTGGACAGATGGGTAGGAGAAGAAGACGATTCTGTCATGACAATCTTCCTTCCTGTCTACAGCCCAGCAAACACAACACAAACTTGGATTGAATTACCCCAAAACATCACATGTGAGCTTGCCCAGGATTTAGCAAGTGGGATCCACAGTGCCTGCACAGATCACATCTAACAGCGGATGGCAAGAAGTATGGAGCAGCAGGCATGCTGCTCCAATCCAAACCCAAGGAATCCCATCTGCACCTATCCACCTGCCAGTCCAAACCCAAGGAATCCCATCTGCACCCATCCACCTCATTTCACAGCATGCACAGCCTCAAAATGTGCCTTTAAGCCTTAGAGAAAGGATATTCCATGCTTAGCCCTTAAACCCTTGGAAACTGCTGCTTTCCCCTCTCTGGGCTGCCTGGTTGTCATCTTTATCCCCATATTCCCTTCACCTCAATCCCAGTGGTAGGGGTGCTGCCTCATGGCTACTTTGATACATCTTGGAGCTAGAGCAGAAAATTCCCTTGGCTGCCTCCAGGTGAGGGGAGAGACAACAGTTTCAAAAACCACCTTTTGAGTGTTCACATTCCCCTTTAAAAATAAAGGAGCTATGCAGGCAGAGAAAGCCAATCTGAGTGTATAAATAACCAGTAAGTGGCAGGGTGTTCACCCTTCCCACACTGGATTACCTAAGGCGTCGCATCACCCGCTACAAGCTCAAGATGAGGGAGCTGCCAGCAGAGCAGTGCCGTGCCTGATAACCGGAACAGCCCACAGGATTGCGAGCAGGCATTCATGCTCCAAACGTAAACAAGGCAGAGCCGCCTCCTCGCCGCTTCCAATGCAGCCACCCCACATCCCGAGGGGCTGGAACAGCCCAGTGCGTGAGATTAGCCAGGGCAGATCAAGGAACTGCAGGCGTGTGGTGGAGGGGCGTTATGGAAACATAACACAGAAATAGTCCAAGCTTACATGTTTTCTCAGAATCAGGTACACAAAAAGCGCAGGGATCCTCTCCCATACCCAGGCAGTGTAGGAAAGGCCATGGATGAGGGCTGTGAATCCTGGCTTGGCCTCCTGTAGGGTCACAGGATGCAGAGCTCACGCTGTACCGTGCTTGGTGGGGCTCCTGGCCCACATCTGCCCTCGGAGCTCAAGACTTCCCCCAGTGCCTGCCTTCCCAGCAGGATGCTGAGCTAGGAGAGAGCCAGTAAATCACCACAGTCAATACCAGCCGTAATGGCACCTTCCACTCAAAGCACCTGGCAAAACTCAACCGACCGCTGTGCCTTCTCTGCACCAGTGAGGCCAGTGAGCGGTGTTATGTGTCATGTAGTGGGTGAGCAAGACCCAAGATGGGCAACGACACCCATGTGGTGACACGGCCGAGACAGCAAACAGCGCAGCAACCAAAGCCTCAGCAGCATCTGCTTATGATCACTGATCATTTTGAGCTGGCCTCTGCCCGCTGATCAGTTGCCAGTTTTTGATGCTGTGATTCTCTAAATAGAAATCAGATGAAGTCAGGTAAATGTTCTTTGTACCGGTCCCCTTCCTGCTTGGGACTCATATCCAAACTTCTCATTTTAACCTTGTCTTTATGGTCTGTTGAAATCAAAACACTCGTGCAAGCAGCCTGAAACGCTGGGGATTTTCGGCTCAGATCTGAACTTGAAGCTGTTCTCCCAGGCTGTGCAGCACTTGCTATTTTTAGCTCCATGTCAAAAAGTTAAAGCAGTACATGGTAAGATGTTATGACTCTTAAAATTACTGTAAGAATGTTCCAGGGAATGGTACCAATTCATCAAAAGTAAGTTCGTTGCGTGAGATAACTTGGCAACCTTTGATGCCGTACTGAGTTTGTGGGTCACTGGCTATTAACGTTGCTGCATTTTGTTGAGCAATAACCGAGTGATTACAGAAAGGGAAGTAGCTATTAATATGGTAAAAGGCACACCTAAGTGAGGATGTTTACTCCTGTAGGCTGAGGGGGGGAGGGCTAGACACCCTGCATGATGTTTCTATAGCTGGTTTTTTTTTGGATACTAAAGATAAGGACCTGTTCTCCCTTCCCCCAAGACCAGCAGAGTATTGCAGCTGGAGAGCAGTGCCCCGGCATTGAAGTGAAGGATGTGAAGGCAGACCACAGGCAAAATGAGGCCTCTTTGTTGGCCAGGGGAGTCTGCTCTCAGCACACACACAGGCTGCAGGATAAGCTCTCTTTAACACCCACATTGTGTCATGTCTGAGCCCTGCTTCTAAAGCCCTCACAGGAGCATCTTGTAAGAAACCATTGGTGGTTTTGTGCCCCGGGGTGACAGTAGCCCCAGGAAGCTGAGGATGAAGGATCTCTCTCTGCCTGGCACCTTGTCTCACTCACCAGCTGTTTCCACACACAGGGATGTCTATAAGCCCACTTACATGCTTGATTATCTCCAGTGAGGCTTCTGCAAGTCAGCTCAGCCTCCTAGTTTTGACACTGGGCTACCCCAGGTTAGATCAGTGATGCTGCTGAGATGAGCAGGAGCATCTTGCACAGCAGGAAAGGGCAGGCAATTGTTCCCAGCAAGAAGACAAAAGAGAGGAAATGGTCCAATGAAGCAATGGATGAGAAGAGGAATTTAAGGCCAGAAACATCTTCCACACGTAGTCTGCACCAAACAGAAATGTGTAATCTGCAGTGAGATTCTCACCCATCCACACCTGTGGATGCTGAGCAAAGGTAACCAGCCACATTCAGGGAGACTGCACTTTGTTATGCTTCACTTCTGAGGGAAGGTCTTCTGTTCCTCCTGTGGAAACTGCTGGAACAAGACCCAAACTCTGCAGAACATGCAGCCTGCTCAGAGAAGCAATGCAAAACAAAAAGATCTGGATATCAGGGAATAAAGCAGAGGGGGTTTTGTGGCTCAGCCACAACAGTGACAGGAAGAAAAGAGCCACAGCTCTTCCCAACAGAGGGGGAGCTCAGGCATTTACTGTTGTGGGTTGCTCATAAACCCCACCAGTCTCAGGCTTGTTACAAAGGTGTAGTGTTACCAAACACTCCCTTATGAGTAGGGTGGGCTGATTTATAGTGCCACATACAGTTACAGCTTCATAATAACAATAAGGATGGTTCTTGGGCATTCCAGCACACTACACCCACATCACCTTCTTGCCTTTGCTAAATTTGCTTCTGATTTACAGTTGCATAAACAAGGTGAAAATCAGTCACCTCAGTTTCAAAGAGAGAAAAAACAAGAGGGCACTTTCCAAAAATGGTCTGGGTTTCTCTCTGTCTGCATTCAGAAGCATCTATTTTGGAGCTCCCGTGGTTAAGTGAGCTGTGAGTACAACTGTCCTCTCAGCTTGGTTGATAAATACTGAACTCCTGACATTCCACTTGAATGTGGAATGTGAAGTTCCATTGGTGTAAAGCTCCTCAGTTTATTTTGTGCTGTGTATTTGTTCAGGTTTCTGGGACTATTCCCTGCAGGAACACCCTTCTGCTCTTACTCTCATCTCTCACAATACACTGCATGGTTTCTTCAGTCCTTCGCTCACCAGCACTTTCCTTCCAAGATGTTGAACCTCAGCCATATTCTTCAGGTTAAGTTCACAGGAGAGCCAAGCCCTCACAGACTGCTCCCAACCAGGCTCCTAATTAGCCATCCTTGACTGTGTTTTCACCCAGTTTGGCCATGTGCTCCTGAGACACCCACAGGGTTTGAGAGCCTGTGGCCCTAAGCATTAGAGCAGACACTGCATCTGCTTCTCCCATCCTCCTCGCAAGGCTTCCTTCACTTTCTGGGACTGATGTGGAGAAACCCAATTAAACATTTATAGCTCTGTAACCTCTTGGCATGTTTTTGGGGCAGCTTCCCACGTCTGACCTACACAGAGAATGACTGGGCTGCATTTTCTGTCACCTTGGCTTGACCCCCAGCCTACACACTCACCAGCAGACCTGTTCCATGCCAGTAAAACAAGCCCCTTAGAGGCTTAGGGCAGGAGCCAGAGCTGCGTGGGCAGACATTAAGTGACTTAGAGCTCTCAGCAGCCTGAAGTCAGCTCTGTGTGCTTCATCTTACTGTGGGAATGGGGCTTCAGATAGTCCCCAGCATGAGTGATCCCTGGTGCTGGTAGCCTATGCTGTGGTGCTCTCACAAAGCCCACCCTGGGGAACGGGGGCTCCTAATGTTCATGACAGGTTGGTTGGGTGAACTGCAAGATTGTCACAGAGTGCCCCACCAAAGCTGCTAAGTGGGGAATTTCAGGGGAAGGGAAAGGGACAGTGGCCTGCCTTTGGGTTGCTGTTCCACCTCAAGATGCCTCTGTTCTCCCCTGCTGGCATTAGTGTGGGGAGCTCGTGGCCCCCCAACCAGCAGTATGGCTGGAGAAGGAAATCTAGATGTGCTGGTAAACATTTTGAAGACAGAAAATAAATCCATCCATCTTTGTAAGAAATGCTGCCCCCAAGAGAAATTTCTTATCATAGGCAAGGCTAAGTGCACAGGCACCAGCGAATTCACCACCAGCATTGATTATTTCATTATAAATTGCTCACTTGCTTTCTTGCATTTGCTTCTGAACAGAAATGAAACACTGGCTACTGAAAATAACAGCAGCGAATACACAACCAAAAACCTGACTTGCATATGAAAACACTGCATTTTCCACAGGGGCTTTCCTACTCTTTAAGCTCCTTTAAAATTTAAAGTATGAGCTCCATTAAGATTATAAAAATGTACTGCCTTAGCTGCTGGATTTTTTACTGTGCCGAAAGGAAGACAACTGCTCAGAGGCTGAGTGAGAAGAGCGATCTCAGTATTAACAAACAGTCCTGCACTGACATTGATGATTGATAGCAGATGAGGATGTAGATGGAGAAATCAGGGACTTTCCAAACTGTAAAACAGGGAAAGGAAACCAGTCGGCTATACCAGGGCTACAGCTACATAAGTCAGATGCTTTAGGATACCCAGCAAAGGCTCCTCAGTGCACTGAAGTCATGCTTCCTCCATGGAATAGTTGTTTAGTGGAAAATATTGCAAAGGATCATTTCCCAAGTCTTTTTCACAAAGCAAACATCAATACCAATAGCTGCTATTCAGACACCACTTGAGATCGCCTTTTCTCAGAATGAGACTCATTGGTTTCTTGAGGTCTTCTCTGGTCCAAAAAGGAAATTTCTCTAGGAGCCCATAATTTGGCTCATTAGTATATTTAAATTTTTTGTGTCCTGAGCTGATGGTAACTGGAAGAAGTTATGTAAGATTGTGACTAACAGCAACCTTTGCACTGAAGCCGAGCCAGGCCACTGTAATGGTGCAGAAAAGGTGCTCCCTCCGAGTCAGGACATTTTTCCAGTTTGCTGTCCCAAGGCTTCTTCCCCATGGATCAGCCATGTGCAAAGGCTTACAGCTCAACTGCTGTGGGGCTGGATTTACACCATCTCCTTCTCTGTTTGTAGGAGTGATTCATCCTTGGAAAAGCTGGCTCCTGGGTGCATTAGATGAATACTGCCCACAGTGGCTTGCTCCATGGTTCCTCCTAACCTTTGGTTTTCTGGATGACATCAAATGGCAGGAATGACTTTTTATGGTCACCTGTATTTGTACAGGCAAGTGTAAGGATGGGCAGGTAGATGAGAAAAACCCTGTGTCTCATTCTGTAGTGAGGAGGAAAACAAGTCCTTGGGAAAAAAAAAGAAAGTAGGAGATAAAAAGGTAAATATTTCCTTTGTCCCTAAGGCACAGTCAAGAAAAGGCATCATCATTTTGCTCAGACACTGGTATAACCTCATGTTTCCCACAAAACATATTTCCCCAAGATCAGTTTGCACGTATCAGGTTTTGCCCATGAATACTCATGAGACACAAATCAGTCCTTTAATCCATGATTAGAATGTCACCCCACGCTCTGTGGTTGCATCATGATTTGGTGTTACTGTTGAATGGATGCTGTGCTATTTAATTGTTTTTTGCTTAGTGATCTGTTCGCTCTGTTAATATTTAATTCTCTTTTCCCATCCCTCTTTCTACCCCCAAAAGGCCTGAAGAATAGGAAAACATCTTTCATTTTCTCTAGCTTCATGTGCTATTGTAAGAAAATACCTATTCATCATCTCCTGTAGGTGATAATGATGATATACAGTCATAATGCTGGAATTCTTAAGTGGTTGCCAATGCTGCTTTATAGATGAGAGAAGAAAAAAAAATTGACCTGATTTGAAATGAAGCAGGTTAGTATGCAGGTTAGTGTGCTTTATTTGCCTTTTCCAGTGGTTTGGATAATGAACAAATTGTCATCTTGGCATATCCTCTGCCAGATTCTGAGCCGAGAGCTGCACATGAGCCTGAGTGACAGCAAACCACACGCTGCCCGGTGCCTTGTGTGCTTTGCAGGGGTGAATTCATGAGGACAAATTAGATCTTTGATTTATCCTTTAAACAAAAAAGAAAGGAAAACAGTAACATTAATTTAAATGAGCTCTAGCTGAATTGCATTTTTTTGTAGTGATCAATATTCTGGGCATTGTAAGCAGCAGCTTTACATAATAAATAGCTGCATTATGTAATGCTAGTTAAATTTAGAAATGGTTATTTTATTACCTTTAGCACACATAAAATAGAGAGTGATAGAGCTGGAGCCCAGAAGCTGTCTGAGGATGCAGAGAACAGCTGGGCCTGGCTGTGCACAGTGAAAATAAACCCCATAAAGCCACACAGCTCAGGCTGGACACTCCGGGTCAACATCAAGCGTTTCGGGGGGGTGGGGTGGCAGGGGCAGGCCCTGCTCTGAAACACGGCACACCCAGGAGCAAAACGTCTCTGCACAATAAAGATAGAAGATTTATTATGAAGGAATGAAATGTGCCACTTGTGTTCTCCCTGGTGTCCCCATAAAGCCTTTGTTTGACAGGCTCGTTTGGGCTCTGGGTAGCTACAGTCCTTTCCATGAGGCTGCTGGCTGCTTTGAGACCAGTTGTGTGCAGACTATAGATCAATTATCTCTCTTCTAGGGATAAACAGTGTTTCCCTTTTTCCTCTTCAGTAGCATTTGCTATTATCCCAGAGCACAGGAGCCTTTTCTTTTCCTTCCCAGCCACACACACACACACACACACACACATACACATACACATACTTGTTACTGGAGGGAGAAAGCAAAAGAATTCAAGTTTGTTGCATTAATCTTCATATCTTGATCCTCTGGCAGCCTGCTGCTGCCCATTCACAACAGGCTGGAGGGATGAACCCTTTTGTTATAATTATGAGACATCTCAATCCAATAAACGCCCTCAAATGAGAGCCTCTGGAAATGAGAGTTTGGAAAATTACAGCTGAAGAAGGAAAGTCCCGTTGTGAAATCTTTAGCTAAGCAGGAACACTCTTGTTTGGCTGTTTCATAACACACAGGGAGCTCCAGTGTGGGAAACAAGGGGACTTTAATTAGTACATCAGAGCTGAGATGTTCCTTCTGCTTGCTGGGGCTGGCACCCATTTATCAGGGGCGGGGGCTCTCTCAGAGAGGGCTGGAGCTGGAGCCAAACTGCTGATGGAGTTAAGTGTTCTCTGCACTGCTCTCTGCATTGCAATTAGAGAGCTCTGAACTAAAAGTTAATCTAGAGCACTGTCAAACTTAAGTAAAATTCAGATCTAGGTCATAGTTCTACAAGGAGAGCCTGTAGGTTCTTAATGGACTGAACCAAAATCCTTTCAAAGGATTTTAAAGAGCATCTGGAGATGCTTTTTAAAAAATACTGATTTTCTCTAATAATTGCATGTTCTCGATTTTTATCAACTACTGTCCACAGCTTTAGTATAAATTAGAGTCCTGCCCAGCATCTGTTGTGTGTGGAAGTTTCCAGACTACTGAGCAGCATGTAGCCACTTCAGAGAAATCGTTAAAAGTTATGTTGCTGAGCTGGTGTGAGACACAAAGAGTTAAAGCTAAATCCCATTTGGAAATAAACTTTGTAAAGCAGTGAATTTTCTCAAAGGCTGGCTGCTCTTGATTTGTGAGGATGTTCTCAGTCCTGATTTCAATTAAAGAGAAATCCTCAGGCATTTCTGCAGTTCGGCAGTGTCCTTTATTCCACATGGTTATATATTGAGTAATAAACAAAACAAACAAAGACTGTATTCTGCAATGAACTGCATACATCCTGTGCAATCTCAGGGAAATCAATAGGTCAAGGTCTGGCCTTGGATTGCCTCAGTATTGGTTGTCAATAATTCCCACAGCTTCAGTGGAGTTTAAATTGTAAGTGAAAAATGAATGTAGAGATGCAAAGCTGTCTGTATATTCCCCTAAAAAAAGAGAGAGGAAAAAATAATACTGTAGACTACACTCCTTTTATACAGAAGCAGAAGTAAATAGGTAGCCAACATTGTAAACTCTGATTTATTTGCTAGGCCCCCTGAAATCATGAGAGTACATTTTGAGGAAAGCATTCAGCCAAGCTTTGGGATCTATTTTTTTGCTTTTCATTGTTGCATCCCTAGCTCTTGGCTTTCGCTGAGGTCTGCAGTTCACAAGGACTAAGACCTTCTTTGTAAAATGAGGGTCATGCACTGCACAACAGCAGAGTGGGTCTTTAAATAGTGATGATGATGGTAATAATAATAATAATAATAAATAAAATAAATGATAAATTATTAACAATTTTGGGGTTTTGCAAGTGCTGAGTTACAATTGTCTTTCATGCTGCTCCTGGTAATGTTTTAGTACATGTATCCACCACAGCAAGCAGCACAGATGAGTGCCAAGGCTGAGCTGGGCACAGGGAACATGACGTGGGGCTGTGTTTCCTACCATTTTCCTCTTGCTCCCCAAGCCCTGGGGCCAGTGGTTACACTCCACACTAGTCCTGGTGGTGCTCAGTGCTGAGCTCTTTGGATGTGGATGCAGAGCAGCTTTCAAGGTTGTACAACTGGGCTTTACACCTTGCTCACAGCAGAAAGCTGCACGCGGAGTTTGTGCTGGAAGAGGGTGATTTGTATTCCATCTGTTGATTAAAGGAAAAGAAAAGAAAGGTGTGACAGGGGCCTTTGTCACTGTGTGAGGCCAAAGGGACTAGACCCACCCGTGGATAGGAGAGGGAGGAGGCAGACGGTGGTGGTAAAAGCATCTCAGACATGGTTGAGGCCCCTGTCTGAGGTGGCAGAATGAACACACAGCCTCAAGGCTCCAGGGCTGTGGCACTGGTCATCTTGCTGCCCAAGAGTGAACAGGCAGCCTTATACCTCTGGCTTTACACTCCCCTGGAGTGAGAAAATACTCAGATTGGAGATATTTTAATATCTCCCTCTACTCCTGGTGTAACTGATCCTTGTTTTTAAATAGATGGGATTTTCATTCCCATTTAAGCCAGCATCAGTCAGGAGATTTATTTCTATTTAGGCAAGGTCACCTGGCCCTATTGAAGCCTGTGGAAACCACACTTGCAGGAGATTACAATCTTGCCTTGTGCTCACAGAAAACACTCACTGTACTGGGAGAGAAAAACCATGCTCTGGAGACAAAAGTATTATGATCCAGCTTTTCACATGGGCTCTTCCTTCAGGTCTCCCGTGCTCTGATACAGCCTGGCCAGAGCTTGCCCAGAGTGTGCATGAGGCTTCATATGCCTTTTAATCCTCCCCACATACTTCTTTCCAAATCTTCATTTGTATGCACACATTTGTATCCCTCACTCTGGCCATAAAACCTACAGGATTTTAAATTGAACTGAAGTCCCAAATGCTTTAAAAGAATTTATGTTGCATAATTGTATGGGTTTGCCTGAAAACAAACAATGATGTATGGCTAAAATACTCTCCCGGGAAGATGACTCAGATCCTTCCTTGTGACAGACCTTGCTGGGCTGCTGATGGTGCAACTTGTAATCTCTGCTCTAGATGTGGGACAAGGGAAGGCAAACACAGGAGCAATGCATGAAGCAAGGGGCATAAGATCAGAAATCACGAGTTATTTGGAGCTTTTAGAGACACTCAATGCTTTCATTTGTTCTAAATCAAGGTAGGATTGGAGATGAGGGAGAAGAAAACCAAGCCCCTGATGAGTTTTACACCACACCATCCCATCTGTGGGTGGGGGAGTGCAGCTGGTTTTGTGCCAGCTGGGAGAGCACCTGTGGGGACAGCCTGTGCACAGCACAGGACACAGAGTGGGGTACCTGGATCTGGGGTGGACAGGTGAGTTTCCCACCCCAGGATACCCTGCAGTGATGCAGCCTCACAAAATGCTGAGGCTTTGAATGGGCAGGTTTGGGTGTTTTGCAATCCAGACGGTTGCAGGCAGGTCCCTCGTGTCTGGGTGTCTCATTGCCAAGTGCTGAGCAGATGATCCTGGCACCCAGGCTGCTTTGTCTGTACCCTACAAATGTTCTCGCCAGCAAGTCAGGAGTTCATGTGGGTTTTGCTGTCACTGTTCTCACTTTAAACACCTTCCCATACTTTGTTTTCTAGAAACGTGCTGTATGTCCCAAGGACACAATCTGACTGTTGGTAATAAAGTCAATTTTTCAACCAGGGCTCAACAAGATATATGAAAGGTTTACTTTGTGGATGTGACACTCAACCAGTGCTTCAGTGTCCTTCAGCCAGGGTGGCCAGGCCCAAGGAGTCCTAAGCAGGTGTTAATGTATTTCTAAAGATCTGCATTTGTTTGGTACATCCATAAACCAGTTTGCAGAGGTGGCTTTGCAGATATGGGGATTTTGTTGTTTTTGTGCTGTTTGCAGATTTGGGGATTTCCGTTCTGAGCACACACTGAACCCGTGGCTGCCGCTGTGTGTGTGCTGGTGTTCTCAGGGTGGTGGCCTCAAGTGGATTGATGCCCTTCTGTCATTGCCAGCTGGGCTGGGACATCTCAGGGTCTGTAGCTCCCTGTTAGCACTGGAATTGCAGGGCATACTCCAGTGTAACTTGATGCACTTGTAACTTCCCAGCCCTGCCAGCACCCTCCACCCTTCCTTTCCTAAACCGAAAATATCAGGTATGGAGTTACCATTGTGGAGCAGACTCAAGGAACATGTCTGCTTTCCATTCCAAGCAAAGCATAGCACAGCAGTCTAATACCATCAGTTTGCAATGAAAAAATATTAAAAAGAGAAAAAATTAAAGAAATAAAGAGGTTGACTTCATGGCAGAGAATAAAATAAGAAACTTTTTTTTTCTGCAGGCAGCGCCAAGCATCATCAGGGAACATATCAATTCATAACAGCTGTGGGCAGCTATTTCTGTCCCAGACTTCACTAGCTTAATGGAAGAAGCATGGTGAAAGTTAACAGATCTGTGTCCAGCAAGGTTAATTCCGAGGTTACCAGATTATGATGCAAAGAAAATCAGCTGGTGTTTTTCTGTCTCGCTATGAATAGCGCGGTTGCATTATTGCTACCGGAAGGGTAGTCAGCTCTTCTCAGTCTGTGGTCTCCCACTGTGGAGGGAGGAACCTGTGAAAAATTGGTTTCCTTTCCAAACATACCCTTCTGCCTTTCTCATTCAGTGCCTACGTAACCAGAATGCTGAAGGGGTGGCTGCTAATATCACAACTGCTTGTGATTGTCACTCTTTGCAAGAGTCACTCTTTTCTGTAAGTTTTGTTTCTTTTCTGATTAAGCTTTGTTCCCTTTTAATTTTTTTGAGAGATAATAAAAACCAAGAGTTGTTAAAATGCTTTCAGGCAACATTTCTGCAAAAATGCTAGTGATTTTCTCTTCCACCATGTCACATCTCCTGTTCCAAAATTATTTGCCTGGCACTTCCACCCTGTAGTATCAATAGCAATGACAGGAGGAGGCCACCATGGTTTTTCCAGCTTGTGTGCAGGTTTGGGCACCACAATATAAGATGTAAAGCTATTAGTGATCATCCAAAGGAGGGACATGAGGATGGTGAAGGATCTGGAGTAGAAGCCATAAAAGCAGCTGAGATCACTTGGTTTGTTCAGCTGGAGAAGAGGAGGATGAGGTCAGACCTCATGGGGGTCTGCAGCTTCCTCATGAGGGGAAGTGGAGGGTGACCAGGGGCAGGACCTGAGGGACTGGCCTGGAGTTGTGTCAGAGAAGGTTTATGCTGGACATTAGGAAAAGGTTTTTCACCCAGCGGGTGGTTGGACACTGAACAGGCTCCCAGGGAAGTGTTCACACCCCCAAGCCTGACAGAGTTCAAGAAACATTTGGATAATCCTCTCAGGCACAGGGTGTTCCTGGGGTGTCCTGTGCAGGGCCAAGAGTTGGACTCTGTGATCCTTGAGGTCCCTTCCAATTTAGAATTTTATATGACTCTATATTTTTCACTTTGGAATGCCTTTCCAGTTTTACTGTTTATTATATATTGTAATAATAGAAAATAAGGGAGTCTCAATAAAAATTAAATGCTGCGATCTACCCAGAAGGGCATTCCTTTTAGTTTTGAGGACAGTTCCAGCTGCTCTCTTCTGAATCAAAATGAAGCCAAAAGTTGAAGATGTCAAGCTCTGCAGTGAGCTGGAAGATGCAGCCCCAGCAGGCCAGTTCTGTAATACCAGTTTGCTGTGGGGCTTCCCCGAGGATCTGCTTCATTGCTCAAGCTCCAGAAAGAGAAGGTGAATGCAAGTCTGATCCCAGCTGCCTTGTGGTTTCTATAAGGAATATGAAGACTAGGTCATGAACTTAAAATAATGTTCTTTGATTCTCTCAGGCTATATATAAACTGCCTGGAGGATTTGTGTTGCAGCCTGCTCCAGCAGGATCTCGTTCACCTAAGTGCTCAGGGAAGGGAATTTTGCTATCCCTGGTTTGGCAGTGGCGTGCAGCCAGACCAGTGACCCAAACCTACATGTTCAGGGCCCTCACTGCTTCTGTGCCTGAAATACCGTCTGGGACATCACTGTAAGCTGTCATCTGCATGTGGGGAAGGAGAGGAGATCCCTGATTCTCCTGCCTTCACATAAGGCAGGGAGCAGGGCAGAGCTTTCTTCCTCTGACCCTACAGTCTCAGTGCTCCAGCTGTCACTGGTTAATCAGCATCTTCCCTAGAGCAGAACAAGGATCTGACTCATGAATCAGAGCCACATCCCCTGGCCTGGCCTCCTCCAGGGGGAATGCTGCTCTCTCCGTGGGGATGGTAATTCCAAAAACATGAAAATAGCAGGGGTTTAGGGTTGCTGGCCTTAAAACAGTCCTTCAGAAATAGTTTCCTCAGATGTTACCTTGAGCAGTTTCTATGTATATTCTTGCCAACAAGCTCTTGTTAGAATATTTGTGGAAAATAAACTCTGGCGAGCCATGAGCAGAGCCAAGCAGATTTAAGAAAAGAAAATATTTGTGGGACAGTTTTTTTTGCAGTGTCCACCCAACACTATCATTTAGCATTTTCCATGAGGACGTAACTTCCCTGAGGTACCTTTTGACCAGAGGAGAGATCAATTACTATGTATCCATTTCCATGTTTTTCAGTTGTGAGGCACCAGTGGAAAGGTCAGTATTTCCTCCAAGAAGAATTTGGTTTTGGCTCAGAACTTTACTTGAAGAGTTAACATTTCTGAAGCCATGACCTCAAAACCACAAATAGAAAGAAAAATAACATAAGATAGATGATCACAAAGTTCTGGAAGCCCTAACGAGTGAAAAACAAATTTCAAAGTGTTTTGTAACTATCTTCTGGAGTTAGGGAAAAACTTTAAAGAAACTTCACCCTAAAGCCCACAGAAATTTGCTTGGTAAGTCACAAACACACAACTGAACATGAGATGAAGGCTGCATCTATGGTTCTCCAACTCTGAAAACCCTTCCTAAACACAGGAGCAGGACAGCTGATGTTGGCCACTAGCTAGGCCTGGCTGCTGGACTGCAGCAGGACTTGTTTCCCTGAGCAACTCAGTAAGCCTTGAAGCCCAGCGGTATTTATCTCATTGAAAACCACCCAAAGGATAAGAAAATTTCTGCCAAATCAACACACTTGTTTTGTGAAAAGACATTCAAGTGCACTACTCTGACTTCATCTCTATGTTAACACCCCTGCCCTGCCAGCCTCCCTTGTGGCACCACTGGTGCTGGGTTAATGGTTGGACTCGATGATGGAAAGTCTTTTTCAGCCTCAAGGAGCTTCATTTCAGGGGAGCAGAGTCCAATGGTGCCAGCAACCACAGTGTCAACAGGGATACAAAAACTTTGTGAAAATCAGTCTTTTACAGAGCAGAATGTCACAGCTGGCATTCTGCTTTCTTCATGTGCAATACCCTACTGGAGTTGTTCATCCCCTTCTCTCCTCCTGATTCTGTCTTTCCATCCATTGCTTTTCAGACCAGTTCCTCCGTCTGTTGTCCTCCTGCTCATGAGGTTTCATTCTGAGCTGGTGTCCTTTTATCATTTCCCACAAATACGCTGTGTGAAAGGATGTTATTTGTCTGTACCCAAATAAAAGGATGGAAGAAACCAAAATTAGATCAGTAATTCCACATGTGTAAAATGCAATGCAAACACTGCCAAGCCTTTCCAAGTCAGAAAAGGGAAAAATCAAGCAGCTGTGAAAACCAGGCCTGATTTTCACAAGCCTCCTGTAGAGATATCCAAGCATGGGAATCCCTAAACCTGCATGAAGAGCTTTGAGTTATTGATTTCATTATTTCATGAGAAGGGCTAAGAACTCAAGAGAGATGCTGTTTCTCTTTGCAGCTCTATGATGGAAAAAAGGATAATTATTCAAAAAAACATCTCTTATGACACATCCTGCCTCCTGTTTCTGCACCTCTAATAGGAAGGTGGTCAGAGTTGAATAAAGCAGATGGAAAAGTGGGAGATGGCTGTGCAATACCAACCATGATTATGGCATGATCCATAATGCTTTAGGCCAAGTGTCCCCACATCCCACCCTCACTGCTAAGGGGGTCCCTGCTGGGTGGTGGTGCTTTACTGTAGTAAAAAACTGTTTGATAGCTGTGTACATGTATGCACTCAAATGATTTTGGTGTGGATTGGAATGTTATGACTGGAAACAGGATCACTAAGTGCTGTATCAAACTGGAAGGAGCAGAGTGTCAGGGGCATCTGTGTTAGATCCAGTTTCAAGATAACACCTGTATTAATGGGGAGCAACCCTGCATGAATGATTTCAGCAGATGTTCCCAAATTCAAGGAGCAATGAGCAACACAACTACTTGGCAATTAGAGCTTCAAAAATTTGCTTAAGGAAAAAAAAAAAAGAATCGAGAAACCTCATCTCCTTGCCTGCAAGCACACAGTGCTTTGCATGAGCAGTGCTGTGCACACTCTGCTCGGGGCTGATGGGGCTTGTGGTATCCAACTGTACTCGGGTGAAAGTGAGGGGAGACACAAAAATAGCTCTGCAGCCCACACCCCACCCATGGGACAGCACAAGTCACCCAGGAGCAGTTGCTTGCTGGAGCAGCATTCTCTGCAGCTGCAGCCTGCCGGGGTGCTCCAGGGTGAAGCTGTGCCTGGGGACAAGGACCACGCTCTCAGTTGCACCTCAACCTTTGTGCAGCAGAGGATCTCCTGTACCCCATGAAGCTGTGTTGAGTGCTGGCCATCGTTGTCCATCCTGTAGCCATCCCCTGAGCAGGCTCAGTGTACGGGATATTAACCACACATACTCCCTGCTCCAGTTTGGCCAAATCTGCCTCAAGCGAGGCAATGTGAGACACACCCTGTACTTTTCCCCAGGCCATATGCTGTCCTTTTTTCCCTGTGGTTTCTCATGGAGTTTCCAGGCAGGAGAAGTCTTATCTGGAGGCTATCACCCTACTCTCAAGCCAAGTTTCTGGTGCTATGGTTGTCTTCCCCATTGCTTTGAACCCTCAGGTGAGCTGCCTCTCCTGACTCCCAAACGTGAGTCCCCAAAGGCGCCATCTCTCTGGCATTGTCCCTTGTTCAGATAGTGATTAGGGGCAAACCCCCTTTAAGCTGCAAGTAAAGCTAGATGTGGTTAGGAAAGGGATGGTGTCACAAGGACCAAATTTGGTGGCCCAGCAATGAACCAGGACTTGTTTGTCTTTGGAAGCAAATGCCACGTCCTCAGAAGTTGCTCAGTTTTGTGGTTTCTCTCCAGTGATCCCTGGTGTCTCCAAGGATGATATCCCAGGGCTGTCATTCACTCATTGCCATGTTCCCACCATTGTCCCCTTCTCCATGCCATGGACCCTGCTTGCCAGAAGGAGAAGGCATTGGATTACCCCAGCTCTGTTACTCCTTGTGTAAGCACTATGGATATTTTTGACTGTCCTTTTCAATTCCAGCTGAAGTCGGTGCCACAGGCAGCTCTCTTAGTAGATTGCTTTTGTGATTTATGTGGGTCCAGAAGAGTCCAAGGATCATTTATCTTCAAACCAGGAGAGAGATGAAAGAGTCATGGTAGTAAAATTTCCTGCAGAGCTAGATCTGAGCATCAAAGAGGGGAAAATGTCATTGTTTTACTGAGACATGACGACGTGAGGCAGGTTTTAATGCTAGGGGATTTTTTTAACTGCATAATTTGCCTTAAAAAGAAAAAAAGTTTTGGGAAATGAGAGGGCAAATGAGTTTGGTGGCACTGCTGGGAAGCAGTGAGGATGAAGGGCAGAAAAAGCCAGGAGGGAGCACAGCCCAAGGGGCACGTGCTGGTCCTAGGGTGTGGAGGCAGCACTGGGCAGGCTCAGGCTGGAGCTGCTGGGTGTTCCTGTGTGGCCAAGGTGCCCGAGTGCAGGGGA
>NC_031778.1:18685572-18919178 GCF_001522545.3 Parus major | reverse complement strand
CTTCCAACCCAAACCATTCTACAATTCTATGAAAAATAAAGTTCCTGATGTGAGTGAGTCCAACTGCAAGTATGGGAAACACCTCTCAGCCACAGTCCTCCTCTGGTGCTGCCAGTTCAGCACGATGAGAGGCCATCTCTTTGGCCAGCTGCTGGGCCAGGGCTTTGCTGGATCACCACCCAACCACAGCAGCAGGTCCTGTGGGGTAGGGGAGCATCTCCTGCCCTCACCCTGCCTCAGGACTTGCAACAAAAGTACGTATCTTGGGAAATCTGATCACATCAGAGGGTTGGAAAGAAACTGAAAGGAGGAGAGAGATGGGAAAGGGTCTGTTTACATTTGCAGCAGATGCTATCTAGAGGAGAAAATACTTTTATTTCCCCTGTGGACTGCCCGTTGATTTTCTTGCGGCAGGCACTAATGGGAAATAATAAAACCCATTTTAGTCAGGTTGTATCTAGAACACTTACAGGTCAAGCCAGTACTCAAAACAGACTGTTATGGAACATAACACATTAGTTTGTCACCAGCATCTACAGTGGCCAGGGGATTTTTACCATTTGAAATTGAATTTTATAGGTCAAGGCCTTTCGTGGGCCTTGGAAAACAGTGAGTCTTGTTAAAGTTAGCATGAATGTGGAGGCAGCTACTGGGTGGGGAGCTACACAACCTCTGTGTTTGTTAGCAGTTAAAAAAAACAAAGGAGACCCATGGTAGGAACTGTGCAGCGTTAACCCCCAGAATATGCTCATTAATTGTTATAGACTCAAATATTTCAGTATCATCTTCCAGCTACTAAATCAAACCCACAAAATGCACAGGAGTCGTCTTTCATTGAAAATTACATCCTCTCAGCTTGTAATTTAAAATTCACTGATGACTGTAAAGGAAGCTTGGTCACAGAAGCCCGAGTTTCTTAGAAATTAGTCAGAAGTTGATCATTTGTTTAGGAGTTCAAGATTCAGATAACCTCAAACATCTTCTGTGTGGTTTTATACTTCATGGAATAAATAAAGCAGGGATGTGACGTGGTGCCTGAAATGCCACACACACAGACAGGCACACACACTGATGCCTCTGTTTTCTTCTCTCTTGTGTCCTATTGCACAGCCCAATCCCCATGGGCTGTATGAGGGCACCCATCACTCACACAAATTGCCCAAATTAGAGAGAGCTGCTGGTACTGAGGGCTTTATGGTGGTGCCAAATCCAAGGGCTTATGGTGGTGCTGTCTGGCTCTGGCCTCAGGTGTCCCAGGCACTCAACTGGGACCACTGGGGTGGTTTTCAAGGTGGAAAGAGAAGCCTTGCTGATGCACATTCCATGTCAGTTGTGATCATGATTAACAACAGCAGCACACCTGCCAGGTCCAGGCTGCCAATCCCCCTCTGAGCTGAGCAAACCCTCACCTGAGCCACTGGGGAGGTGAGGCCGTTTCCTTGCCAAGGCAGGCATGGTGAGGCATCCTCCATTCATCTCAAACACTGAGGAGCAAATTATTATCCCCATGCTCTAGTGAAGGCATTTTTAAGTGAAGTTTTGGCACCATGTGCAGGAGCTCCCTACACGCCTTGTGCGTCAGAGCTGCGTGCCATTAGTCCTTATCTGATCCATGCTTCGCTCTCCTGTTACTCCCTGTGGCATTTTCTCCATTTACTGAGCAGCATATTCCAGGAGGAGTGGGCAAAGCCCTGGCTCTGTGCCGAGGGGCATCACTGGATGGACCCTGCCCAGTGCCTTTTTTGCTGTGTTGGCTCCTGTGCTGATCACACACAAACACCACCATGCTCTGCTCTCCTTTATCTGTTTTTAACCCAACCCTAAGTGTGTGTCTCAGGAGTGAAGTATGTTGTGTTGCTAGTAACTGATGGTAGCTGGAAAATCCATAGGACCACTCTGTTTCTCAGTGATATCCACTAAAGTCTGGAATCACAATCATTTCTGCAGGCATTTGCTGTGATTCAGCTTTGGTAAAACCCCCTCTCAGGGAGGAATGAATAGCATGGTGTGGCTGTGCTCAGTATTGATCGACTTTTTTTGTCTTCATGTGGAAAACTCCACGGGCTGCTGGACAGGAACCTGAGAACAGCAAATATTAAAGCTGCTAATGTTTAGATAGCAACAGAGATCTCTGGTTCCTCCTGCATGTAATGAAAACACCTCCTCTGTGCTGTGTGAAGTGCTTGGATGGGCAGTAAGTGCCTCTGCAGAGAAGGTGGCAGCATGAGCCCCTCATGCAGGAAAGGATGGAGGAAGGGTTCCCAAGGCAGAGTGACATCAGCACCAGAAATAGCACTTCTGTCTCCAAATTGCCATTGCACAGTACCTGAAAGCCCCATCTCTTTCCTTTTTTCCAATGCTTTTATTATCCTAAAGCTTTTAAAACCTTCCTTGTCCACGGAGGGGAAAGATTACCCAGTAAAATTCAAGGATATAAAACCTGGGGGAAGGTAAAGAAGAGATCAGTTTAAAGAGTGTATGAAATAAGAAATAATGAAGTTCAGGTCTGTAGGCTGCTTTTGCTGACTCTGGCAAACGCACGCTCATTTCAGGGCCCTGTGGTTTCCTGCGGGCCTGCCGAGCTCTCTGCAGCACTGCCCGACCACGCTACCTGCCAGCAGCACTTTGATCAGCCCATTTCCATATGACAGAAAAATTGCACTGCCTGTCCAGACCTGGTCCCCAGCTGATGGTGGTTTTCACATTGAATCAAGCACTGAGCTCCACTTTTTGGCCAAGCTCACAGTCGAGTCCAGCTGATGCACCCTGCTGAGATGCAGCGAGCAGAGTGCAGGAGCTGCTGTCAGTACAGAGGGCTTGGAGAAAGAACCCGAACAATGAGATCCATTTGGCTGTTCTCATGTGGTGTTGATGCCCACATTGGAACTATGGATGACTACAGAGGGAGAAAGGCCTCTGGGAAGTGTGAAAGGTTTCCATGAGTGGCAGGGAGAGATTTCCCAACATAGGGAGGAGGTGAGTTTAATCAGAATGAGTCTCCCTGCTGTAAAACGCAGTGACTGCAGACCCTCAGCTCACAGCAAGTGCCGATGGAAATCAGCCTGGTTGCATGTTTGATGCAACCCTCTGCCTAGCTGGCAATTATACCTGTGTTGCAAGTGCCAGTCCAACCTCATGGAAGTTAAACCTATGCAAGGGCTTCAGGATCAGACACGCTGGTTTTTCCTCTGCTACTACAAGCCTGTTGCACAACAAGCCTCCAGTGCAAGCAGGGATGTCCATGTTCTGTATAGCACATGGCCCCCAGGATGGGCTGTTCCACTGTCACACGGTGCTCAGGTCACACTCCCATTCCCATCTCAGGCATTTCACATCCATGTGACTCCTTGAACTTTATTTGTTAAAGTCTCTTCTACTGCTGACTCAATAAAGGTCTGTGCGACATAATGAGAGAACTTTTCTAATGACTCATAGATTTTAAAATTAAATGTAAAATGTTTATTGCAGAAATGCACGGCCATACAATATGCATCACTGTTTTAATACAATAACATAATTCTGACAGAAATTATCCATGTGAGCTGCAATCAATTTTAGCTGCTACTCTTTGCATGCCTGACAATCTGGTCATTCAGCTGTGGAAAAGAGCTTTTATTTGATTACTTACACCGTTGCTAATGGCTGTGGCTTTTGGCACTGCCAGGGTGTTATTTTGCTGCCTGAGACTCCAGCAGTATCTGTGGAGGGACCGAGTGTAGCTGTGGCTGCTCTGCCAAGCCCCTGTGGCTTCACCCGACACCAAGGAATGCGCAGACTCCAGCACAACACTTGGATCCTTGTTTCATCAGGGTGGGCTCTCACGGGCTGCCACCAACCCGTGCTGTTTTCTTGCAGCCAGGAAAACAGCATCGTCTTTCCTCTGGCTCCTGGGTCACCACTTGCCAAAACCTCACCACTGTGGCCCTGGTTGGAAGTGTGGCAATCACCAATTTGCTGATGCACACCAAAATCCTGTGCTCCCTTTGCTGGGTGGGCTTCAAAATTCACCCATGTGCTGGGGCTTTTGCTTTGTCTCTAAAGGGAGTGTGCCAGGACAGTGCCAGGGCAGTGTCAGTGTGTGCTGTGCAGGACTGAAAGAGAAAACAATGTTCTTTATGTTGTATGATAAGAAAAAAATCCCAAAGGGGAGAACTGAAAATCATAAGCTCACAGTAGGGATGTGAAGAGTTGGAGGTTACGCTCCCTGGGACTACATTTGGGTGGGTATTATACTATTATCTTTCTTCCTGAGTTTCGTCAGCCTCTGTTTCAGAACCAGAGAAAGGTGCCTAAAATACCGGCGAGCCTGAAGGCTGAGTTAACCCCGTGTGCTCAGGCATTCCCCCGGCAAAGCAGGGTCCCCTCCCCAGGCAGGACAGCAGCACTGCTCAGTCACCCTCCACAGCAGCGCTCACTCCTGCTCCCACAGCCTGGGGAAGCTCTGGCCAGGCACTGGAAGGCTGGATCAGGCTGACCCCAGGACAGACAGGTCCCCCCTGCCCCTGCTGCTGGAGTCCCTCTGCCTGGAGGTCAGATGGGAAGGTCCCTGCCCACGTTTGGCCACTGCTGCCTTTAACATAAGGATGTATAAATCACAGTGAGGGCTGGAGCTCACAGCCACCAGCTCCGGGCTGCGTTGGGCTGATTTATTTTGTGTGGGAGCAGCAGTAGCAGTTTACGCCTCTAGTGCAGATTACAAGATAAATCTGGCTTTCAACGAGATCCACTGGTGACTGACACTGACAGAGCTTCTAAATTACCACAGCTGCCGGGATGTAGCCATGGGCCAGGTTTGGCCCTGCAGGTCAGGTCTCTTTTTGGCTGGTGTAAATCAGCAGGGCTTGGAGTGAGATGTGGTGTCAGGTTCCTGTGCTGGGCTCATTTTTATTTAAGTGTCTATATGTTAATTTCAGCTCAGAGGGACACCTGAGGGCTGCAGGCGTTCTCTGCTTGAACTGCCAGCTTTTTGCCATGCTCAGGTCTACCTTTGGCAGTGAAAGCTTTAAGGAACAATTAAAATTCTCCTTGTAGGTGCCACTCAGATGCTCTTTATAAGACCCACTTCACACTGCTGAGGTTCATCCATATGAAATGAGTATTGTCCTCAGCACTAGTTTCAATTACTAATATGCTCCAAAAACTTTTGCACTGACTTTGACAGATTGTCAGCCAGCAGAAGCTGGCTTGGGCTGCCTGTAATGGCTGGTGCTGTTTGCTCCTGGAGATTTGCAAAGAAAAGTGTGAATGTGGCATCTGAAAGTATGATTTAATGGTGAACATGGTGTTACTGGGTTAATAATGGTTGGACTTGATGGTTTTTTCCAACCTTGATGATTCTGTGATTCCATGATAATCTGGTCTGGCCTGGATAAACTCTCCAGCATTAAGGTAGAGAGAGCCTCCAGAGAGGAAGTCCTCACTTCCAGTGCTCCAACAGGCACTGATCTCTTCTGACACACGTCCTGCTGCCATCAGTGGGTTTGGCATCATTGCCAGATGTGTGCTGCTGCCACAGCCAGGGAATCTTCCCTTGGTGTGACTGATTTCACCTTCCCAGGAGCGTGTACCCAGAGCAGGGTCTGACCTGCAGACTGGGCAGGGACACTTGCCTGCTCCATCCCTGGAGCTGATCCTTGTCCAAGCATTGCTGTTTGACATTGTGGGAGCACAAGCACACATGCATCCTGTATCAGCATCATACCCAGACCATAAAGTCATTTCTAGACAGGTTTTATCTGGACAAATCACACCATAAATGGAATAACCTCACAGAAATACAGTATGTCATAAAAACAGCCACTCTTTGACATGAATTCTGTTTTGCTTCTCTTAGCTTTTTGCTAAGAAACTTGGTCCAGGACACACCAAAACGCCTGGCAACAGTCCTAAGTCTGGGCCAGGGGTGGAAAAAATGAAAAAGCAGCTCTGTTCAGAGTGAGTTATCTAGGGAAATCTACATGTCTGCTGAATCCCTCAGTAAGCACCCACTTCCCAGCCTGCCACCAGCGTGGCACAACACACACTTGGCTGCAGTGTGGACATAATTGAGTGTGCACTCATCACAGACAGCCAGTGGAGCCACCACCAGTGAAACAGGTCCATGCAGTTTTGAAGGTTATTGTATTTTCTACAAAAATCCAGCACTTCAGACACAATCAGGGATAAAAATACTCCAGTAACTCCATGGTGGATACAGAGGTCCTGGAACATGATGGATATAGAGATGGACATGAAACTCAAGGCAAGTAGAAAGCAAGGGGGGTATTTTTCATAGCTTCTTCACGTCTCCATGAAACTAAAGCTAAACCACAAAAGTGCTGTTGCTCCTTCTTGGCAACATTCAGAGGGACTGGAGATACTGAAGTGCCTTTACAAGTGGAAGGAAATATTCTGTGGGTTCAGGGTCCATGTAGTTATTTATTCATTTAGTCATCATTCTGAGGAATTCACTTTGCAGAACTTTAGATAAGCATCCATTTAAAGCAGAGTTTTCTCTGGTTGTGAATTATCTCTGTGGCTTTCATTACCTTCCTGATTAGACCCCTGAGGGCAGAGCATCAGCTGCTGCAACAGGACATTGCCACTGATGGGCCTTATGGCAATTAGTGCAAGTTGCAGATTTATCTCTCCAAGTAACTTAGTAGCTAGATGGCACTGAAGGTATTTTGTGGCATCTACTGTCTCAGGTATGGCAAAGAGATGACTAATTTGCTTGTGAGTGGTAAATAATTGCAGAAATTAGTGTTATTCATTTTTAGTGCTGTTGGACCAAAGTCTTATTGCTACTATCAGTGTCTCACATGGGTGTTGTGACTACAGTAGTGTCTCAGTGTGATAAGCAATTAAGACCCCTCACAATCCAGCCTGTCACACTCCATAAACACCCAGGGGGAGAACTGGTGCTAACACGTGTTAGTCACCTATTGCAGATGGTTTGCAGACCTCTAGAGACTACACATAGGCACAAGGTAAGGCAGGCACAAGATGTGGAACAATTTAAGAGAAGAGAATGTTGAAAAAGGCTGGGTGCAGGAGAAATCACCATTTCTAGGACTGTTTATAATTTGTGACTGACTTGGCACACAGCTTTCATTCCTTACTGCAGAGGGGAGTTGCCAAACTTGGGAGCAGCTCTGGTTTTGAAAGTCTCATGATTTCATCTCCTTGGCTGCTGGTACAAAGCCATGGTGCTTCAGGACCCTTATTTATTTTATGATTCAGCCAGAAAGTTCTCAGTCAGAATCACAAAATCATTATAGCTCAAACAATGTGTTCAGCAATTCAAGACAATTTCTCACCCACGTTCACCCTCCCTGCGCTGCTCTGCTGACTCCACCACGGTTCTTCACAGAGTTTCTCCAGCTTCAGAATTACCTTTTGGCACTGCTCCTGGTGAATGAAAATAGGAAGCTGGGTTGCTTCACTAATAATGTTATTTCCAGTTTGTTTCAATTATGCTTCTTTTCCAGTGGGTGTTAGCAGTTGTTTTGGTCTCATTGGCTCAAGGCATGTAAAATATCTACAGGAGGTTGTGTATAAGAGGCCTGCAGAGAAATAGAGGAGCTGTTGCCCTGCTTTCTGAGGAGAGGTCTGGTCCAATTATTCTAGCACTCATTTGGGAAGGAAAGCATGCCCCAACACCAGTGGCACTGGAAGCTGTGGGACCCTGCAGTAGCACATCCCACTGCTCACACAGGGACCAGGCTCCGGTGCAGGTGGCTCAGGGGTTGCTGGAGGCCAGCAGCATAGTCCCTCATCGTGGCTGTGATGTCCCTTGCAAGCACAGACCGTGGCAAAAACCTGCCCAGAAGGCAAGTGATACAAATGGGGTATTTAGAAATGTGAGTTACCTCTTGCCTGGTTAAACCCAGACTAAGACTTTTGGGGTATTTTAATCCCTGCCTTCATCAACCTCCCCTGAGAGCCTGTTCCCCCTCAGACCTGTGATCAGAGACCACAGTGGCAGGAGGGGACAGGGATGTCTTTTCCTGATGTTCCACTGATTTGGAGAATATTTCAGAGCTACCTCAGTGGACCCAGCTGCCTGACAGGAGATACTTCTGACCTACTTGACTGTGCAGAATAGTAGGAAGAAAGAAGAGGGTTACGTTGCTGCATAAAAGGAGCTGTGCATCTGATTGACCTAATTTTGGGCTTTCTTGCATTCTTTTAACTCCGCTGGCTTCAGCAAAGGAGTGCTGATTTACACCAGAAGAAGCTGACCCAATTTCCATGGCCTGCAGTTGCTGTGCATTGGGGCCACGGTGACATTGCTGTCATCCACTGCCCCATTTTCCCTTGGTTTAGGTTTCTGCAGGAATACAGGACCACGGAAGCACAATGGGTCTAAATATGGACACAGCCAAGCTGGGATGTGGGGCAGCAGGGGCCAGGCAGCCCCTGCTCTAACCTGTCTTTGTCTGTCTCCTTAGAAATTCACAGAGAAATCACAGTCAGATGCCCCTCTGTGGGATACCAGGGCTGCAAGATAACACAAGGGTGAGGATGGCCAGGTGAGGGGGAATGCTGCAGTTCCACCCTCTCCCAGCACCCCCGTGCTGTACCTGGATGCTGTATCTCTGTGAAGGTGACAGACCCAGAGCTGGGAACATCCCCTCCCTCCTCCTCCTTCACTTCAGCTGTGAAGCCCTGTGAGAGCTGCATCAGAGGAGCCTCAGTGCTGAAGTTTGTTAATTAATATGCTACAGTTAACTGTGTCAAAAGCTTCCCTCAGATCAGGTGAAGCAGCTCCTCACGTTTCTCTTTGATGGGAGGCAGGGAGGTGCTGGCAGTGGGACCGAACGTGGTGGAGCAGGCACCGCTGCTGGCAGTGCCTGGGCATGAACTGCCCTTCCTGTAATTGCACATAAACCACAGGAGATGAAACAACACTGCTCTGCTGCTGCTAATACCATCAGGTGTCCTCTGATAACTGGGAAAAAAGGTCCTGCTAGGGCAGCACTCACTCTTTGGGACCATTTCCTATTATTTGCAGGGAATAGCAGCATGAGGTGCCTGATGGGCATTGATGAGCAGCAGCAAAAGCAGGAATGTCTCCTTGCCTTTGCTTTTGCCTAAAAACTGCCTAGGCAGGCTCATTAATTCACATAGAGTTTATTGGATGTATTTGAAATCAAAAACCCGCGAAAAACATTGGAAAGAGATACTCGTGCTTTGTTTCTGAATGTGAATAGTTTGAAACAATCAGAGGTAATTGCCATAATGCAAAAAGGGCATAAAGCATCATCAAAGGAAGGTGTTCCAAGTAACTGGGCAAAATAAAAGAGAAACACTAAAAGCCATTGGTTTTTCCTTGCTCAGTGTCAGCCCTGGCTCTCCTCCTTCCAGCATCTTCAGCCTCTCAGTCAGCTCAACAAACAGGAATTTTTCAATCAGCCTCAGCATTAAACCCCTTGTGCCAGTTTGACCTTGACTGGGATGACCACAAAAGGACACAGGATCTGCTGTTTCATGATAAAGTGTGGGTTTAGTTGTCTCAGGGTCATGGAGGGCTGACCAAGTCAGGTCATGGGGTTGAGGTTTCTGGCTTGGGCCACCTCATCTTACAGCTCCCAGTGTTGGACTCAGTTTACAAACCGGGTGAGCTGCATTGCCTACGTTTTCCAAGGTCAGTCTGACCTCTGGCTGGAGATGTGGCCACTTGCCTACTAACTTGGGGAAGAAACTGAGAGCAGCATTTGGAGCCAGTCCAGTGCTGTCTGGCTTCATGACATTCCTCTACGTGTCCAGGCACCATGATCAGACCATCCTTCTCCTTCCAGGACACACATACCCAGTTTTAGGAGTTTGAGCATTGGAGGAGAAATCCCTCCTGCTTCAATCCTAGATTGAAACCATCCCCGTTTGTCTGTTGCAGAAACACAGCAAAATGCAGAGGTGTTGTCAGTGCTGTCAAAATGTGAGAAAAAGGTAAAATTCAGGCCAGGAAAGAGAAAAGCCTCTGCTTCCTGAACTCCCACACCTTGAGGAGTGAAACCAAGCTGGCTCAGATGACAGAGGAGCAGATGGGCCAGTGCTGCAGAGGCATCCCTGTGTTTAGGTTGGGTATTAGGGAAAGGTTTTTCACCCAGAGGGTGGTTGAGCACTAGAACAGTTCCCCAGGGATGTGGTCACATCTTCAACCCTACCAGAGTTCAAAAGGCATTTGGACAATACCCCGAGGCACAGGGTGTGATTCCTGGGGTTGTCCTGTGCAGTGCCAGGAGCTGGCCTCAATGATCTTTGTGGATCCCTTCCTCCTCAGGTTATTCTATGGTTTTCTGGCCACTTCTGCTTCTCCTGGTTGCCAAAGGCAGAGGTCTAAGTGCTTTATCTGGTGTAACCATGCAATGGGGATTCAGAACACTGTTGTTCCCCAAAGAGGAATGCTGAAAACCCCACTCACACCAATTCCCCAAGGAAACAGCAAAAGAATTAAAATTTAGCAACAGCCCTGGATTATTGGGTTTCTGCGCAGACCCTGCCATTGGGAGTGAAAATCAACAAAGGGAATTTCTGCCCTCCACACCTCTCCCAGCTAAAACAGCCGGCTGGGCTGGGCTGGGCATACACTGGCATCGGATCATGGGAGTTTATTACTGCTGGCAGCAACCTCGGCAGCCCCAGGGTCTGCAAGCGCCTTCAAATACCTGTCTGGGTTTTCCTGGAGCAGCTATGCATCCTTCTGGGGTTGGGTGAATTTTATGGCTATAATCAGATACCTCCATTACTCATTTCTGCTCTTTCTACCTAAAATGTCTGACAAGTTCAGCTGCTGAAGGCAATCTGTAAAAACAAGGGCCTGAACTGTCAGATCGCCCAAGCACGGCCTCATCTCTTGCCTCGGTGCTAATGAGAGGTGAAGTTGTGCTGCCAGACACCCACTGGTCAGAGAAGGGAGGCAAAGGAGAGCTGAAGTGATAAACTTCTCTATTTAAAGTGACGTTTTCTGTGTTGAAACCACTCAGGTTCTGGCAGCCTTTGTAATGTTAAAAGAGACACTAAAAAGGGAGAAAAAATAATAAACCCCTGCCTGATTCTCAGATGTCTGGTCCTTACTATTTAATTTTAATACAAATGTGACATGGTTTAGTATTCTGTCAGTTAAATTCAATTGTCAGGGTGATGTGGAAGGGTGCCTGAACTGAAACCCCAGGTGGAAAACGATCCACCCCTCCCAGTGGTTTTCCCAGACCTCACCCTGCAGTGATGGACCAGCAGGGCACCAGCTTGGGAGGGCTGAGGGAAGCACAGAACCCTTCCTGATCCCAGCATTGCTTTTATTTACTTCCCCCATGTGCAGGAAAAGCATGACAGGTGGAGTGGCTCCAGTGCTGTGTCAACCTCCTGCCTCTCACATCATGAGGTGAGACTAGTGGGCATGAAAATTTGCTGTATATAATTAAGATGATGTATTTGAGTTGACCTGAAAATGATTGTCCACTCCCTTGTGCAGCTCCTCGGGGAAATTTTACAGGAATTCCTCAGGAAATTATGGTGTGGAATCAATAGTAAGGGGAAAAAAAAAAGATTTTTAGTATTACCATGATAAAAACAGAATCTTGCTCCCCACAGCCCAGATGATGGGTACTTTAGGAGGCTCTATCTAACCACAGTGGGTTTATTCAAAAGAAGCCCATGGAGAGGTCAAAACCTCTGTTCCCATGGGGCTTTTCCAAACCTCTCCAAGTCCCAGCAGCACAGAGGGGCTGAGGATGGCCAGGTCCTTGTGCTGGTGTGTGCAGACACATCAGGCATGTTCTGCAAAAACTGTGTCTTTATCTCCAGCAATTTAGAAAAAAATGGTGTCCAGAGCAGCCAGGCAGGTTTCAAAAGCACTAAATCAACATCCAGGAGACTCCTGCAAGTCTGGGGAAAAATACACCCATTGCACAAGTAATCTCACTAATAGACTTAAAAAATTCAAATGTTTTGTACTAAAAAATAACAGATGATCTCCAAACAAATAACCTCTAACATAAACACAGCAAGAAAAATTCATTAAGTGCCTTTTAAAAGCATTGGATTTGACTTAGAAGATCTTTTTCAGATGTACCTCTCAAGCAAACCTAAACATCAAATAATAATTGTGTAAAGGCAAGTGCTATAATAATAATAAAAATGCTGAAAATGCATTATGCATTCTTCCCTTTGATAAAGGTCTTTGTGCTTTTATGAAATGTTCATTATCAGTATTTTCAGCCTGTATCTGAAGAAGATAGCTGGTGCTTTGGAGTCTGAGCTCTTCAGCATGTGCAGCAGAGAACAGAGCCAATGGGGCATTATTTCTGATAGACTGAGGCTATAAAGCTATCCTTCATGTTCCCAGAAAAAATATTTCTGTTATTTATTTGAAATTAAAACCATCTTGGAAAAAAAAAATTCCTTTTTTGTAACAGATTTAACTAATGTTCTGTTTTCTTATAGTTTATATTAATAATGATTGCTCTAATCTTTTGCTGTATTTCAACAGTTTCAGCAGGTTTATGGGATAAGATTGTTATTATTTACCTCAGTGACTGATTTTATGGAATAACTGCAGGTTTTCGTGGAGGTACATCAAGTGCTGGAGTGAAGGGAAATAAAATATAACGGCAGTTTTCTCTGCTAATGGAAGAAGAAAAAAAACAGAGGGCAAAAAGGACATAATATATATTTAAAATGTTAATATACAAGCGTTAATATACAATAAAGTCTATCTAGACTGATTGGTGCTTTTTTATGGTGTTTATAATGGCTATGAAAAAAACATGGAGAAAGGCACATCAGGGAGTGATCCAGCACTGGTGTCCCAAGAGGGGACACTCTCTGCTTCCCCACTGTGATTTTGAGGATGCTCTGAAGTTTTCAGTTCTTACACCACTGAATACAAAAGTGCCTCCTAACTGGGGCTGGCCAAAACCTCCTCAGAGACTGGAAAACAGTGCAGCATTTTGTATCCTATGGAATGGAATTAAAAAAAAAACCCAAACAACCCTTATAAAAGTACTGCAGTCCATGGAGCTGGCAGGCTGGGACAGCCCTCCTGTCCCTGGCACAGCCTTTGGAGCTCTGGGTATCAACCCCTGCTCTGACCCACTCTGGAGCTCCAGGAGCACTCAGGGATCACATCCAACGTCCCATGAAGTCAAGGGCATCCGCTTCAAAGCCAGGAAATACATTCTTAAAAGCTGAAACCAGTTTTGTAAACACTTAGGCCTAAGTCTGGAAACCTCTAAGAATGTTTTGGGTTTTTTTTTATTCTTATATGATAATTGGAAACATGTGTGCCCTGCTCCCACTGAGTTTTGGAAGTGTCTGCCTTAAGTTGAACAAGCCCTGCTGCTTGCTGGGCTGGAAACTCCCCAAATCTCCATAAACGTGCAAAAGTGAAACCTAAGAGCTGGCACAGTCAGTATTGAGGGTTTCAGGAGGCACAGTCTGTGGTTTAAAGCTTTAAAAGTAACAATTGCCAGGGCTTTCAGATACCGAAGGATTTGGCAATGGGATTACCCTGGCAATCAATGGCACGTGAAAAAGCGATCACTGAATGTGATTTCTTCTTTCCCTGTTTGAAGATTTGCTGTGGTCAAAACATGATAGCTCTATTTGCCTTCTGGCAGAGAAGAATTCCATTTTTCTTGCAATAAAAAAAGGGTCTGCAGTGATTTCTCAGATAATTTCATTCACAATGGATCTGATACATCACATAACTCTCATCCTCCCTCAAGAGCAGCACGGACTGCAGGGCCCAGGCAAGGAGCTCCTAAACACCATGGAGATTTAAAATTTGAATATTGGGAAAATGTAGAATATTGTAGAAAATGTAGAATAATTTTTCTCCCAAACAATGACCCTCATTTTTCAGTCAACTTGAAAGCTGCCTGGAAATAGTCAAAATGTCAGTTCCGAGAAAAAAATTCAGTTTTCCCTGGCTCCTCCCAGAAATATTTTCTTAGGTGCACAAGAATGCAGAAGTATAAATGGAAATCAAAGACACAAAGAATTCATTGAGAAAACAATCTGTGTACTTACCCAACACAGTTGCAGTCATTTCCTGTGTTATCCTTGTAAAATTAAGAAGTGCTCAGAGCTAACCCTTTAAGGGATTGCTACAGACACCACAAAGGATATTTAACAGTAACTTGGAGGGATTTTTTTGGTTTATGTTGTTATTCCTCAGACATTTCAAAAAAAAAAAAAGGATTGTTTTTCTCTTACAGAGGCACTAGGACAAAGATGGTACACAAATAATTCTGTATTCAGATGACTGTTGTCACTTCCCCTCACACAGCTGTAAGATTTGTGCCTTTGGCACCCATTGCTCCTGATAACCACACATTTCTGATGCTGCTTTTCAGCAGTGAGCTTAGCATCTTCAAAATTAGTCATCACAGAAAGATCTGTGTAGTGATGGGGTTGATAAAATAAAATTGTCATGAGAGTGGATGAAAACACTAACAGCCTGAATTCAGGTCAAGAGCAGTACTGATTATTTTGAAAGAAGTCCTATATTTATAAATCCTTGGCAGTGCTATCAACTTATTTGGTACCAGACAGTGAAATTAGGATTTTCTCAGATGAAACCCTGATCCTAAAAAAACCATTGGCCTGTAGATTTAGTGCCTGTACAGGCAGTGTGTCTGTGCACTCCTGTTGTAACTTACCAACCAGTTGCAAAATTGGCTTTTCCCATGCCTGCTCTGCCAAACCTGGCTGCCAGTCAGGTCCCTGCCTGCACTGCAGGACGGGTTGCTTTGATGTGATCAGATAAATCAGAAGAGCCCAGGTACACCAGCTCTCTCCAGAGCTGCATTTCCTCCTTTGGCCCCAGCCAGCCCCACTGCTGTTGACCTGACCTCGGGGGTTTCCAGCATTTCCCCAGAGGGAAGGTTTCACAATGGGTTGAAGTTCAGACTCAGGAAAGGTTTCCTGGTGTGCTGTCACCGTTGGCTTTTTCTCAACACCAACCACCTCCATCCAGCCCCCCTTTTGCCCCTTGGATATTTTCCTCTTCCAATGCAGCCATGCAGCCCTCAGTGCCTCCTCCCACTGTGGCCAAGCCCCTCTGGCCAAGCACTTCATCATTTTTCTTGCTCTTCCCTAATTCTGGCCACTTTGTCAGCACTCCTAAGCTCATGAGCTGCCCAGAAATACAAGGCTGATATTTTCAAAGCTGTCAAGGTTGATGTTTTCAAAGCTGTCTGCAGGAATTGAGTCGCTCATTTCTTCTTTTTTTTTTTTTTCTTTTGCATTCCTTTTTTCTTTTTTTCTGCTCTTCTGCTGACATTAAAATCTCCAAGACAACTCAGAAAGTCTCAGCCTGTGGATTTAGAGGACAGGGAGAAGGAAGCACCCTTCCCACGTGAGGAAGGCAATGATGTTGCTTCAGGCTCAGCTGGGTCCTTGGGGTGGCTGTGCTGTGCTGGGGTATGAGGAATGTTGCCCCATGGCTGTATTTAGATCCCAAACTCCAGGGGATAAAAGCAGGGCATTGCCACGCTTACATCACATGCCACCTTCACACCAGCCCTCCCCATCCCCACACCGCCTGCAGGACACTTTCTGCAGGTATCTGCTGGTAGTAAAGAGAGAGGCAAAAAAATCTTTAACTGAAGAGTTAACTTTGCTTAAAGAGATAGTGACAAATCACATTTCTCCACACAAATCTGTGCTGAGCCAGGATCCTCCCTTGTGTAACTTCTGACTTCAATAGGCAAGGGCTGGTCGCAAGCCGCAATTAGAGCTGGCCAGGAAACAGCGGGTTTTGTCTCATGGCAGCTTCTGAGGTTTCAAAATCTGTTTATGTTCTGCAGAGGAAACGAAATCAAAACATTTCCAGTATGAGATGGGAGCCTGTCAAAATGTCCATTTTCTGTGCAGCCAGCTCCTCGTCTCGCTGTGGCTTTTCCCCTGTCCTCTGAGCGTGGCTGGGGCACGGGCTGTGCCTGCAGCTGGGAACAATCACGGGGTTGGTACACCTGGGTGCCAAATGCATCCATGCTCAAAGCCACCCATGTGTTCTGATAAAAACAGATGAATTGGAAACACCGTGACCACTCTTGCCTGGAACGTTCGGCTTGTTTGGGATCGGGCTGACCTGGTAATGCAGCCTGCCAGCACCCCGGTGGGACAGAGGCCGACCTAAATGGCCACACTCCTCTTCTGCTCAGCACATCTCTCCAGAAGGACCTTAAAAATCTGATTTTTTTTCTAATGTCCAGCAAAAACTTTGAAAATATCTGCTCTGTGGGGATAAGAAAGGCCCAATGGCATACTCGGCATGAAGGTCTGCCGGGGAATCACCGGCATTTCCTCTCCTGCCCCACGTGTTTGCTGACTGGGACCTCATTGCTTTCCATCCCAGATCCATCTCCAGGGCTATCCATCCCAAATCCATCTCATCTCCACTGCTCTCCATCCCAGAGTGGCTCAGTGCAGCTGAGGGTTTTGGCATAGCTCATAAAGCTACACCAGAAAAGCTCACTTTGCCAACCTTTCCATGAAAGCTGCTCATCAATTTATGGCAGTGAGCGAGCATAGTAAGAAAGGGTAAAGAACTTCAACAGGGGCATTACCTTCCCAACAGCCTGAGTGCCTTCCTTAGCACACTTCAGACCTAGAAAGCTTTTCTCCAAATAGCTTTCTGCTGGTTATATCACTTAAAGGAAATGGTGAGGAAGATGGATTTCTTCAGCGTGGCACAAGCATGTCTGTACCGCCCTGAGTTTGTCCTGTCCTCTCTTGCTCCACTGCCAGCCCAGCTGGTGCTGGGGGCAGCAGCTGTTCTGGGCACTTCCCCAGGCACTTGACAAACCAGAGACAAATCACAGCTCTGCAGGCTGGCAAACCAAGGAGCATGGTCTGAGTGACCTTGAGCCATGAGTTGGAGGAGATGGTGGATAAGGAAAATCTCTTTCCCCAAAGTGTATGTGTCTGACATTAAAGAGCCTGAAAATTTCTCTAAATGCTTCACTTTTTTTTTTTTGCCCCAGACAGCAGCTGAAACCTAAGGGTTTCAACCCAACCCTTAAAAAAATTACCTTCAATCAGCTCAGGCCCATAATCTTTGCTTTGCCACTCTCTTTGAACAGGCAGACACTTACAGACAGCTCTTCTGTCACAGGGTGACAGAGTGACAGGGTTCTGCTCCTTCACATTCCCCAGAATAAGCCTGTGTGTGCAGAACTGGACACCACCCTGCTGTAAAAACTGTGCACCACCAACATGCCCCTTCCAGAGACAGCCTGAGGAAAGACCCAGTCAGAAAGTTTGCAAGGGGTGGAGAGGACGAGCAGTGGCCGACCTCAGGGCCAGGGGACCTGTTGGAGCTGTGGGTGAGTCAACAAGGAATGTCGTCCTCATTTCATCTGGTAGCATTTGGTCCATTTATTTTAATTGCAAATAAATGCAAAGCAGAAAGAAAGGGTTGTAGTTATTGTTGGAGCAGGGAAAACATTTTGTGCTAAGAGAGGGCTGGCCTTCAACCATCCAAGTAAAACCCATTGCCTAAACAATAGAGCTTAAAAGATGAGCAAATTGCTGTTTATGGGCTGTTCCAGATCCATACCACTCAGGGTGAAGCCAGGGCTGAATACATGAACAAATTTGCTGCCTAACTCATTACAAAAACAAGCCTTGTGTGGGATTTGAGCCATTTTAAATCATTCACTCAGAGCAAAGAGGAAAGACCAGAGCAGCAGCAGACGGAGCAAAATTAGTGAGAGCATTATCTGTCCAGATTTGCAAATGCTGGTGCAGGCAAAACACATGTGAAGGCCACAGCATTAATGCTGCTGGCTTGTGGTGGCCTGAAGAAAGAGCCCAGCCAGTGCTACAAGCCAGCCAGCCCACCTCAGTCTGGGGAAGGGGGGTTTTCCCCCATGCACACCCCAATTCCTGTCCCAGCATGGGCTGGGAGTCGCTCTCTTGTCACCCTTCTGTGTGCTGAGCAGCTGGACCAGATTTTGCAGACTCAAGCTGCTTTGGGAAATGCAATGCCTCGCTGGCATGCAGCTATTCAAGCTGGTGCCCATTATCTCTCCTATTAAATGCTATGAAAACAGGCATTGTGCACGGAGGGGCTGAGCAAACCTTGTTATACAGTAATTATGCAATCAGTGCATAATCTCATTTTGGTGGCTGGGGTGTGGAGGGAAAGTTCTGGTTCCTAGATGCTTGCAGGGGTCTCTACAATGAAATGCATACAGACATATTTACAGCCACAGGCAATGAAAATTTGGAGCAGTGCTAACTATATTGAGCTGCTGTGATGTTGAGAGCGACTTACAAAAGCCCCAAACATCTGGTTAGGCTCAAAAAGACTCTTTGACTCAATAGTCAGACTTTCTGCAATTGAAATGCTCTACAATTAATGGTCCCTTCTGGAACAGGGTAGGAAAAAGCTTTCAAAACCCAAGAAGGTTTTGGGGTTAGGGTTTGTTGGTTTTTTTTGGGTTTTTTTTTGTTTTTTTTTTAGGTTTTTGCAGCTCTTGCCCTGAATTTGAGAGGAAGCCAAAGATTTTCAAAGCTTTTCTAAAACAAACAAGCAAATCAAATTCCCTCTCCACCCTCATGGAGAGAGGAACACCCTGGATGAGCAAATCACTCTTTAGTAAGATGTTTCCCTGCTGGTGAAAGTCCCACAGGCAGAGTGAGAGCTGGAATTTGGGTTTCTTGCCCTTCATTTTTTTCCCATCCCTGGTGCTCTTCGTGGTTTGAACTCAGCTGTTTGCTTCAGCAGGGGACAAATTTTGCTGGGGAGAATTTTATAGTACAAGCCTGCTGAAAAACAGTTTCCAAAGAAAGTCCAATCAGGATGGGTGTGTTCCTATGAAAACTCTGACTTTCCCTGCATCCACAATTTTTGAGAAGCAGTGCTAGTGGAAAGGCTCCCTTTTATTGTTCCTTTCTGTGGACACAGCCTTGTGGCTCTGCAGGGCAGAAACTCAGAAAGCCAAAGCAGAGTACAGGATTTCTTCCATCTGATGGTCCAAATTCTTCGCTGGTATAAATAGATTGAACTCTGCTGAGGGGGACTGTGGCCATTTATACCAACAGAGGACTTGGCCTGCAGTCACAGCCTATTTCTTTTTTTAAACCCCAGGAGACATGACTTTTTTTAAACCCTGTGGAGACAGACTCAGACCCTGGCCACCATCACTTTCTAGGCACTTTCTATTTTGGTCCCCACTTGCTGCTTCAGCCTGTGCCCAGGAGAGACCTGGGGAGAACATGAGGACAAGGAGCAGTCCCAGGTTTGGAAAACCCAAGGACATCCCCATTCTCTGCTGGTCTTGGGACAAAAACTGTCAGATGTTGCAGCCTGGATCAGCCCAGCTAAGCCTGGAGAAGATTTGGAGTAGATTTGGATGATGTCTGTACATCAGGCTGTGGCCATGTGTCCCAGCTTGGCTTTGCACATTGCAGATGTTCATGGAAACTCCCTAGAAACGACTTTCTTGGCCCCTTCTCCTCCTGCACTGCCTGTTCCAAACTGCTGCACGTTGCAGCTCTCCATCCCTTCCTTGGCCACCCCACAGCTGCTCCTCCTGCATCCATGTGCAGAAATTGAAGAGATTCCAGGATCCCCTGGAATCCCCTCTCCCATGGATGCAGAACTCTGGTCCCTTGGCAGAGGGACCCTGGGGACTGAGAGCAAGGAGCTGTGCTCTGTCCCCTCCACACAGACTGTGGCTGGGGAATCCCAGTGCAGAGCTCCCACAGAGGTGGCTGAGTTTCACAGGGGAAGCTTTGAAGGGCTGACCACCTTTGTGGGGTGACCATGGGGGCTGCAGCTTTGGGCTGGCACCAGAGCTGAGCAGGTGTTATGTCACTTGTGAAAATGCACTTTAAAAGTTAATCGATTTACACATCTGCTTTTTACAGACCATTTTAAAGCAGCAACTCCTGACCCTAAAAAAACCCCAAACAAACCCAACCTACACACAAAAGAATTCAATAAATCATTAAAGTGCTGCATCCACAAGCACAACCATGCCTAACCCTTGAGCTTCTGCCATCCTGGGTACATGAAAGCCGGAGGTTGCCAAGGCCAAGCAGCTGAAGGCTGCAGATTGTGGCCAGTCCTTGCTCCTGTGACTCAGCACTGCCCACACTCATTTCCTCACTTGTGGAAAATCACTTTTGCTGCTGCCCCTGCAGAGGTGGCACTGCTGGCCAGGGCTGCTGGCACAGAGCACCCCCCCTGCTCTCCCCAGACTACTTTTAGGTTGTTTTTCTGGTAAAATAAAACTCTTGCAATCATTCTGGCTGTGTTGATGTATTCCTGGCTGCCTGTCCATTGGCCCTTGAATGATTTATGCTTCCCCTGTCCAAGCTTGGCGACATTGATGCTGGCAGGATGAAGGCAGGCTCCTCTTCATCACTTCAGTTCCCAGCCCAAGGCAGTGCCTGTGCTGGGTGATGCCTCCCCTGAAAGAAACACAGCCTGGCAAGGGAAGATATTTCCACTCTCATCCTCCTTCTTTCTTCTTGTGTGACATTTTTACTTCCTAAAAAATTGCATGTGCCCTCTGGACAAGTGATTAAATTAGAAGATCAACAATACATGAAGAAGGAGCAGGATCAATTTACAGAGAAGTGGCTGAAAGCAGTTTATTACATCTTTTATCTCTTTTTTTTTTTTTTTTTTTTAACTGGGAGATAATTTGCCAAATCATTAAAGGAAAGAATCAAGTAAGTGGGATGACCACAACTAAAAACTGCTTTTTTCTTAACAAATTTATATAGTTACAATATTATTTTGAAAAAATAATTTAAAAAAAAACACTAGAGAAAAATTGGATGAGATTGCTGTTGAGGTCAGATTCTGGACTCAGTTACTCATTGATTTACTGTAGCAATTCAAGCCATCATGTTCACATTTTCCATCAAATAAGTGGACAGGACTCTGGTGGCAGCTTGTCTGTATGTGACAGACTATGTATGTACAGGTGCCTACTTGCCAAAATACAAACCATCAACCTTTTCCCTGCCTGCACCCCCAGATCAGGGCTCTGAATGAAGGTTGTGCAGGCAGGATTGCAGTGCTTCTCACACCACTTTACATCAACATCCTTTTACACCGACAGAAATTCAAAAGGCAGGTAAGAATAAAGTCCCATTTCCAAAAAAAAACCTTTCAAAATGAGAGAGGTTGCCAGTTTTTATCAAATAATAATTTCCAGGTGCAGTGAGCTGTCAAAGCACAAGATGTGCTGAACTGGGCTGGGAATAACATTGCTGAAATAACAAAAAAAATAAAAATACTGCAAATCCCAGAGAAAGAAATCCTTGGAGCTCCAGGAGGGGCATCAGCTTTGTTGCCTTACCCTGGTTTTCTCTTGCTCTGTTTTAACCTTATTTGAGCTGCTCGTGACTGGCAAGAGATCATCTTCTGCTTGAATCTGTCTGGGCTCAAGATACACAAGCCAGAGAAAGATCCAAATCTTGTCAATTTTCAGCAGACAGGAGATGATAATGCTCCTGAAATATGTCCAACATTTCAAAACCCTTGCCATAAAAAGGCAAAGGATTATTCAATCCCAGAAAACAGCAGTGCAAGACCTTTCAGAGCTGGGTCACCACATTTTTATTGAGAGCAGGATCTTCTGCTTTTGCTCCATCATCTGCTCTTCACATGACTCCGCTTAGCAACCGCATCTGATTAGTCTTTGTATGCCGGGTGCTATTATTTTTTTGTTTGAATTAGTGCCTCCTGGTTTTGTTTGAATTAGTGCTTCCTGGGTTTTTTCCCTTCTATTTCCCAAAATATAGCTGAATTATCTTCTCTTACCCAGAGCTTGGGTGCCTGGGTATTCCCTTTTTGCACAGTAAAGCCGAGCTGTTGTCATTTTATGGCTGGGATGGGAGAAAACAAAACTCATTTTCATGCAAATCCCCACTGTCTATCAGACATCATAGTTGTCAAGCAGGTCATTAGAGGCCTACTGTGTAAAATGAAGATTACTAATTAGAGCTGAAGAAATAATTTGCAACAAATAATTTATCCAATGAATTTAGATTTTCTTTCTCCTTGTGGAGTCTCTGCAAGCAGGTTGTTACTTCGCCAGAGCTGGGTATTATTTGAAATGTTTTTAACTCATTATGCTCATGATTGAGTCTGGTTTTTCAGTGTTACTTTTTTGAGCTAGATGGTTAATCAATATAGATCACAGGATTTGAGATTTACCTCCTGGCTCAGGTGTCAAAATGTGGCTGAAATCAATAAAAATCGGTATATGCTTAAAAAGTACATTCCATGAACCCCAATTTGCGTTTCTGTGAATATCACAGCTCAGGAGCAACTTGGGAATTTTCCATAAAAATACATTTTTTTTAGCAAAAATAAGCTACTGCAAAATCTATAATTTTATTCTGTGAAAATCTCGCATAAGTCAAAAAGACCCTCCAGCCTGTGGTGTATTATGCAAGTCTTATTACCAAAAATAGGAAAACCAAGGAATTTATCCTGCAGGGAAAAGGGGAGCAAATGCATCCAGCTGCCAGCAGCCTGAAAAGCCCTGTAGGACCCTACACACATTCATTATAGAAGTAACTGGAAATGAAATCTTATGTATTGTGATTCATAGTCAAAGGAAACAAGATTTAGCAAGACCTGATAAGTTCACTACAATGGAAAATGTCAAAACATGGATTTTGGATAATTTTCATTGACCATTTCTCTTCAACCCATGACACATTCTGGTACTTTGGCTCAAAATGTTCATCTGATTCAGCCTGAAAAGAGAAACTGAAAATTTCTATTGATTTTCATCCCGTTACAAAAGTCAATTTTTGCAGACATTAATTCCGGTTGATGCACTCTATGAGCACTCAAAGAAAGGTGGAGCATGAAGAAAGGAGAGGAATTCACCCAGTGAAATAATTCCAGCATCCAAGCCCACATTCACAGGAAACCATTTGCTATATTCACCACCTTTATTAATAACGTGGGACAAAGTCACACCTATGGCTGGTACCACAAAATCCTGGATTCCAAAGGAGCAGCTTCATTTTCAGCTCTCTGATGAAGTGTGCAGGGAGAAGTCTTGGGGGGATGGGAGGATTATGAGAGTTTGAATGAATCAAAAAAGAAACAATTTGTACCAGACTCCTCAATCCCATCTGCTTCATATCTGGAGCACTCGTTGTTCCTCACTCACCCACCTTTGTGTTGGCAGTCTCGGTGCTAGGGAGGGATGGGAGGTGCAGAGATGCTCAGCAGGAAAGGGGATGAAATAGAAAGCACTCAAAGCTTGCTTGCCTAGCCCAAAGATCTCCCAGGGCAAAGCAGGCAAGGCTGATAAAGCTGCCAAGAGGGCTGGGGGAGAAATGGTGAAGTTTTTTGCTTTGTGGCTTCTCCATGGACCTTTCACCGTTTCGAATCTCAGGGAAGTCAGGGAAAAATTGTGGCAAAAAGGACTTTTCTCCCAAAAATCAAACATTTTGGAGTATGGCTGATGGGCATTAGTTGCTGGCCCCTTTTATGCCTGGAGTCAAGTGGAAGGGGAGATGGTCTGGGATCAAAGGAGGTCTGATTTTGTGGTTTGTGCTGAATGAATAGCACAGGTGTGGTGGCCCTGAGAAGAGAGAACTAAGCACATCTGGAGACATTCTCAGCTCAGTCACCACCACTGTGTGCAGAGCTGGGTAAGTCTCATTTCCATCTGTAAATTTGGAATAGCCACTCTTTTTTGAGAGGTGCTTCAAATCCCCTGGATAACATGTTTTATATAATTCCCAACTTACTATTTTGGTACACAGATAGCATGCATTGAAAGGAGCCAGACCAACCCCCAAACCAAGAAAAACCTTATCCTAGACACATCAGCCCACCTCTTCCCCTCACTATCTCTTACATGCAAAACAAGCTCATCCCAAGCAGCATTTGATTCCACATCAGCCCAGCTGGACCCACAACGTCTGGGTGTGTTTGGAGTGAGGTGAAATGTGCTTGAGGAGCTTTGCACTGGAGGTTATCCCCTCTGACAGGATCCCTGTGGGAATGGAGCCTCTCCCAGAGCCACATGGCTGCTGGGGAGACAGCAGCAGTGCGGCTGCGAACGCAGCACTTCCGTGCTTAAATGCATTTTCCCCCAGACTGAGCATAGGTTTAAAAAAAAAGAAAAAGAAGAAAAAAGAAAAGAACATTGAAGAGAAAAATGACCTTATTCAAAGCTCAATGGGAAGACTCCCCCTGAATTTCAATGAGCCTCAGCAGGCCCGTGAGGCTGGACTGACATAAGGGCTGGGAGGAAGATTTCCAGGTGCTCCCCACACCCAGAGTCAGGTTTTCCAAGAAGAATCAGCACCACTGTTTTGCCCTCCAGCTCGGCAATGTGTTTACAGCCAGGCAGCCTGGCAATGGCAGGGAGATTTTCTGTGCTGTGTAGGAAACCCTGGCCACCCAAGATATACCTGTATATTTCTAAAGGAGTTTCATCTACCTTTCCATCCGTGGCAGAGGAGATGCTGCCTGGCTCGTCCCAGCTGTGCCCAGATGTCTGAGGCACTGCCAGAGGAGGTGCCAGCACAGGTTTCACCTCCCCAGCCAGGCCTGTGAAGCCTTGTTGTTGGGACAGCCCAGATTGCACCACCATCACCAGCTGAGGATGGGGATGGGATGGGGATGAAGTGATCAGCACCCCCAGGAGAGACCTGACCTCCTTCACAGGAATGCTGGAACATGGATGTGCCCACAAAACTGCAGCCCTTCCTCGCTGTGGGCACTCAGCCCTTGTGCTGGGGAAAATTTCCTTCCTGACCCCTGTGTCCTCTCTGCAGAGCCTGGACCAGGAGGAGGGACCCAGCAGTACATCTCTGAACTACAAACATTTCCTGTCTAAGCACAACATTCCCAATCTCATGTGGCCAGGCCAAGTGAACACTGAAGGAAGGGCAGCAGCTACTCCTGATATTGTGGTTACTCTTGTTGTGGCAGTGGATGGGGTTTCATCATCACACCTGGTTTCACCCAGCAGAAGAACAGGACCGAATCCCATCAAAATCCCATCAAATTGTTGCTGAGTCTATCAGCAGGCAGCAAGCACAGCTGGAAAGGCAGTGACATTTGCAGGAGGTTTTATACAGCTGGGAGGGATTTAACCCTTTCTTCAGCAAGTTATTAAAAAATGTGTATTTGAGAGAGCTGAGAGGACAGAAAAGCAAACCAGGACTAATTGCACCAATTCCCAAACAGAAAGTCAGATAAGGTTTCTGAAGGAAGAGGCTTCATCTTTGGCTCCCAGAAGCACGTCTGTGTGCCTGCTTCAGCTGTTGTTATTTTAATGGGGAGCAGGATTTGAATTGCAATCCAGTTCTCCGTGCTGCTTTGGACTGAACAGAGCTGGTGCCTCGCTGCAGCCGTGGGAACCTCGTTAATGAGAGCAGGATCCATCTCTGATTCCAGATCCATCACCCAACTGGGAATCAGCCTGGCTGAGTCAGGCTGCCATCTCACTGAGGGCTGCCTTTGTAACCTCTCCCTGTGCTTTTATCCCTCAGCTGAAATTTTTAATGAAGCCTCAGAATTAGCCCAACCAAGTCATTTATTTATGGGTTCATGCTGACGACCTGGTGAGACTCGAGGTCGCTGCAAATGTTCCAGTGTAATGCGAGGCACAGCCAGCCCAGACCCTGGCACTGGGTTGTAAATACCTAAAGACATTCTCAACAGCATTATTTCTGTATTATTATTTTTTTAATGCTGAACTGTATGTTTTAGAATACACAGCTGTCTTTGTTCAGAATAAACCAAAAATAGCAGATTTTCCTCTGCTTAGCTGGGTGTTAAATTATTTACATTTCAAAACCCATAAGTAGAAACAATGACTGCATTTCCAGAGCCTGCTCCTGCTGTCAAATATCCTTTTCTCTTCTGCAACCTAATTTAGACTTCCTTTTTAGAGTTGCAGTTTTGCTCCATTTTCAATTGTGTTAGAGGAACCAAGATTTCAGGCCATTATCTCATCATTCCCATGAATAGCAACACGAAATGTGCTTGTGCTGCTGGGACACCAAGCCTGGCTGGGAGGACATGGCCACTGAAGGAAATCCAGAAGAAACCACGCTGCCACAGAGAGTACTGAAAGCCCAAGGAGAAACCCCAGGGCAGGACAGGATGCAAGGTCAGGGGTGGTCTCTTCTCCCATGTAACAAGCAATGGGACGAGGGAAAATGTCCTCAAGGTGTGCCAGGGGAGGTTTAGATGGGATATTAGAAGAAATTTCTTCATGGAAAGAGTGTTCAAGCATTGGAGCAGGCTGGTAAAGAAAGTGGTGGAGTCACTAACCCTGGAGAGGTTAAAGAACCACATAGATGGCATTTAAGGAGATGATGATGGACTTGTCAGGGCTGGAGTAATGGCTGGACTCAATGATCCTGGAGGTCTTTCAACCTAAATGATTCTGAGATCCCAAGATGCTTCTTGGGGTCAGGGCTGCAATGTTAAACCCAAAGCCTGGAGAGCAGCCCAGGTGAATGAAAGTGCTTTGATAGGGGTGCAGGTTGAGACCTGAAGATGGCTCAAATATCACATAATTTCACCGGGTTGCTTCTCTGAAGAGCTGGCTGAGCCTCAGCTTTTCTTTTCTAAGCCCCAAACTCCCCTTGGCACCTCCCTGCTTCCCAGTCACCCTTGCCAGGTGCTTTGCTTTGTGACTGCCAAAACCCTTGTGCAAATGCCAGCCACCTTTGCCCTGTTCCCAGTTAAATCCCTGTGTGCATTACCACTGACACCAGGACTAAAAGCCAGTGAGGGCTGAGTGTCACTGTGAAACAAGGACAAACCTGGCAAAGGAAGATAGACATTAGGTCTATCTTCTGTGTCAGTTGACCAAAACTCATTATATTTGTCACTCTTGAAGCAGAAAAGCATCCCATTGGTGCCTACTCCTCTTGGACACCCATAAAAGGAATATCCTGCATCTGACTGGAATCTCAGCATTGCCAGCCCCTGTGATTTTAATACCAATCTTCTGATATTTGGAATTTTTCATAAAGCTGTGGCTCTTGGATGCAAGTAATTAAGCGAGGCTCAGCTTTCACTGAGAAATGAGAAGTTTCTAGTCTTTGTGTTTTTGAAAAGCTGGAAAATGTGCCTACAGGCACAGACTCCAAAAGGCAAATTAAAAGAACCAATATGTTTTATTTCTTTTTAAAACAATTGTGATTTAGGGAGGGGAATGGGGGGGCTCAATTCATGATTTATACATTCTGCATTTGGCAGCTCTCCAGTCTCAATGGTGGCTCCATGCAGATGGATCTGGGGCTTTCTGAGAGCTGCACAGCATTTTTTACCTGGTTCCTCACATTACTTTAAAAAAAACCAAAACAAAATCTCTGTAAGATTCTATTATATTAATATTCTATTACTCTATGTAATCTCAAAAAAAAAATCTCTGTAAAATGTATTCTGCAGCAGGCACAATTTAAAAACTGCACGTGCCATTTTAAAGCCTGGTTCAGATCTGACCAGGTCTAATTTCATGTATTTAGACTCAAATGGGAGATACTGCCATGCTGCCAACATGCTGAATGACACCTTTAACTGGGGGGAGGTGACACTGAAGGTTTGGTGGCACTGTGCATGTTTAGAGGGCTCAGTGCTGGGATTGACCATTTTGAAAATCCTGCTGGCACTTGCATCACCTCTGTGTGTTATTTCTTAACCTCACGGTGCTGTTGCTTCCTTCCAGAGCAGGAGGAGCACCTCCCTCCCCTCTGTCCCTCCGTGGAGACAGGGGGGAGCCCCCAGGGGCTTGGCTGATCCAAGGGCAGCTCAAATCCACAGGCAGCCCCAGCTGAGCCTTCTCCCAAAACTGCAGTTGTCTTTGGAGAGAGGCACCCATGTGGTTTTGGGACAAGGCTGCCAGAGTTCCTTCCCTCACTGGCAAGGATGGAGATGCTGGGTGGGATAAAGCCTTTCTGGTGGGCATCAGACCTTTCACTGAGGCATCCTCTTGAGTACAGAAAGGGCATGGAGCAGCCACTGTAGCCCCTGCAGCAGGGACAGGTCTCTGCATGGGCTGCTTGTGCTGGTCCCGGTGTCTGGAGCCCCTCCGTGTTGGGGCAGGGTCAGGGTCAGCTCCCCTTTCCTGTTCCCCAGCCTGTTCTGACACAGAGGTGAGAACTCTCCTCCTCCAGGGGTTTCTTGGGGTGTTCATGCCCCAGCGCTGACCCCAGGAGCAGCGGGGCCGTGCTGGGGGTTTGGCCCTTGTGAGAGCAGGGATGTTGGGGACCACCATGGACAAAGCTTCTGCAGGGTTTGGGGCTGAATCCCAGCGCTCTGAGCAAACCCCAACGTGAGGGCATCAGCAGGACCATCCCAAACACTTCTTCCTAACAGTGGGGCAGGTCTTATTGCTGCACCTCTTCCCTCTCTCACTTCACACCCCGTTTCGTTTTTTGCTGAAAGCCATGGCAGGCAGCTGCAAGCAGAAGGAAACCCCAGCGAGGCTCCTCTTCCAGAGAGAGCCTGACCTTGCTCACGTTGGGGTGCAAAGCAGAGCCCCCATGGCATGTCTGGGGTGTCACCGTGTGAACACGAGGATGCTGCTCCGCCGTGGCATCACCTGATGTTGCTGGGGAAGGAGAAGGACACAGCTCCACCTTAAACTGCAGAGAGCACCTTAAGCTTTCTCCTGGCCTCCTGCCACCGAAAATGCTCCAGGCGGAGCTTTAATCAGAAGGAAGCCTGTGCTTTGCACTGTGGGGGAAGGGGTGGCCAGAAGGACGTTTCTCCATTGATTCTTTAATTTTAAAAGTTTATTTCTTGCATGGTGCTGGGCTTTTATTTTTTTTTTTATTTATTTTTTTTTTTTTTTGTGGTTGTTGTTTTGGTTTTTCCTCCCCCCACCTTGACACAGTAAATTTCAAATTGATTTTGCAGTCCTGTCTCCCCCATCCTTGCACTCTCCCTTTCAAAGGTAATTGATGCCAGAAGTTTCACTTGCCCCCCTGGCATCCCCTCATCCCAGCAGCTGGGCGTTCAGCAGGGACACCCTTGGGGGGGGCAGGACATCCTTCCCTGCTCCCCTCCCCACCAGAGGCATTTTTGGGGGTCAGGGATGTGCCTGCTCCTGGGGGTCCTCCCATGGAGCCTGGATGCCCTCTGCAAAGCCCTGACAGCCCCCCCAGCTCTGGGCTGTGTCCCCAGCCCATGGATCTCCCCCCAGCCCAGCACAACAGAGGGTCTATTTTTCACCAGGCATTTCCTGCTAATCAGACCATTAGTCCTTGTGCTGATTAACCAGCTAGTTCTCAATTTAATTAAAACATACGCTTTTTGCAAGAGCCAGGAGTTTCAATCATATTTTATTCTTACCATCCCAGATCTGATTGGCACTAACCATAAGTACCAGGGGGAAACCAAAGCAATTTACCCATTCCCTTGCTGGGGGGGGCATCTGGCTGCTAATTGACTATTCTCCCAGGGAAGCTGCAGATTTTTATAATGCTGCTTTGCACCAGAGCCTGAAGATCTCAAGGCATTTATCCTTTCTCAGGATTTCGCACAAATACAGAGGCTTTGCAGGTCACACCATCTTTCTAGGCTGCTGAAAAGTGGGAGACTTCAGGAGCCAAGCAGGAATTTAGGGTAGGGAAGGACATGATCTGTCGCAATTAACCCCGAGCTGTGGGTGTGTGACCACAGAAATGCCCAAATGTTTGCTCTGCAGTGAGAGGTCTGTGAGTGCTGGGTTCACCTGGGGGAGAGCCCGGCCATACCCAGCACTGTCCCCGGAGCATCGGCCCCACATGCTGCGGGGGAATTCGGGACACGGCTCTTTTCTTCAAAAAGCAAAGCTTTGGTGTCTCATTACCAACCTCAAAAATATTTGGCTATAGCTTACTTTTGAGGTTTGGGCTAAGTCCAGGTACTCCATCAAGAGAAAAGTCGAAGCTGAATAAACGAGTTCAAGTTCAAACCTCTCCAGCCCCGGCCGCGGGGCGTTCCCCTGGCAGCGCCCGGGATGCCTGGGGTGCTGGGACAGCCCTTCTAAGAAAAATTACTGCACAAAAGGCTTTGGAAAGCATTTTCCAGAAACAGTTAATGGGTGATCTTTCGTCTTGCAAAAAAACCAAAAAAACAACAAAACAAAACAAAACAAAAAAACCAAAACCCAAGGTAATAATTTGCTCCTCTGCGTTTCCCCATTAGGGCAGGCTGTGCCTGTTGGGATTTATTTCTCCCCTCCCCACCTGCCCGTGTTTCCCACGGCCCCTGGGGACACAGCCTTGTGCTTTATTTCACCGCCTGGAGCAAACCGGATCTTTGTAAAACATCGTCCTCTTGGCTTTGTGATTCCTGCTGGGAGAGCCCTGCCCTGCTCCCCTCCTCGCATCCCAGGTTAAACCCTCTGGGAATGCAGGGACACCCCTAAAGCAGTGTGGGGAGCCCTGGGTCACCCCACAGCCCTGAGCCTGGGCAAAGCTGTCTCAAGCCCCAGGAGCACTGAGGCATTTGCTCTTTGCTTTGCACACTGCAGCCAGGGTCCCCTTCCCTGGTGGATGTACAGGGATCCCGTGGGGTTTAGGGAATTGCACAGCCACTGCTTTGTGTTGCAGATATTGCTTCCATCAGGAACGGTTTCCTATATCCATCTCCCCAAACACATACGGCCAGATAGAAATAAACAAACCCAGATTCATTGCTGGAGAGGACCTGCCTCTCAGATGGGATCGTGTTCAGTCCCAGCAGGAATATCCATGTGGAAGTGCTGGGCAGCCCCTGCCCCAGCACTGGGATGGGCTGGATGTGTTGGCCTCTTGCCTCAGCTCTCTGCTTTCATTGTGGCCACCCCCTGAGAGCTCTAATGGAATAAGGATCATGGAATCATTAATATTGGAAAAAGACCTCTGAGATCATCGACTCCCACCATTAACCCAGCCCCACTGCCAAGCCCACCACTAAGCTGTGTCCCCCAGTGCCACATGTACACATCTGAGCACATCCAGGGATGGTGACCCCACCACTCCCCTGGCAGCGTGGTGCCGCCTGGCAGATTCTGTTTTCCATGGCCAAAATTTCCTCACCTGTTTTCAAGCACAGGAGTTGCATTTGCACTGAAGGAGTTGCACCATGGCTGTGTGTGCAGCAGCAGAGTGAGCTGACAGAGCCTCCCAGCACTGCTTCTGCCCACTCCATAACCCCTCTCTGCATGGGAACGGGGTGCTGCTCCTGGCCTTTGGGATGATCCCAAAGTGGTGCCTGGACACTCTCACAGCACGGGCTGCACACACAGGAGCTGCTCTGGAGGGTCAGCTGTGAGGGAGATGCTGTCTCTCTGTGCTCATAGCACGTTTTTCTGCTTGAATTACTGCCACATCAGCCAAATGAGGAGGGACTGCGAGTGATCACAAAAGCAAGGGAACTCCTAGGGTTCAGCATGCCGGGAATATCAAGCTACTGTCTGGAAAAATACAAAAAAATGCTGTTGATTCATTCCTGCAGCCCTGACATATAAATTAGGTAACTAACATGACCCGTGACTGTTTCTCTGAGAGACTGGCTGAGACATGACAAATATGCCCTTCAACATACCAGGGCTGATTACTAAAAGTGCTATGGGAATAGCTCAGAGCCTCACAGTTACATTATAATAAACAAGATGCCACTTAAGGAAAACCACGGTGCTGTTGGAAAACCCTCAGGTCCCACCCACCTGGCTGCAGAGGAGCTGTGCTGGGAGCCCTTGGCATGGCAGGATATTGGTGATATTCAGGGAGACTTTAGGGAAAATCCTTGCTCTCAATGATAGGAAAAGGACTTTAGACTGTTTTTTGTTTGAAGTGTGGGGTTCTGGTTCACATGGACATCTTTCCTGGTCATCACTGTGGGCAGAGTGTGTCCCTCTGGTGAATTCCCACAACCAGGAGCTCCTGTGCCCAGGAGTCAAACCTTCCCAGCCCCTGAGGTCATGCTGTCAGTATAGCCACTTCTGAAAGCAGCTTTCCAGGCATCCAGAAGAAAAATCATTTCATTGCCATCACGCTGGATTTATGGCAAGTTGGCAGACCTCGGGGCAGGGCAGCTCCCACCCCCTGCAGCACACTGCTGAATCACTCCTGGAAAATGTTGGGTTCAGTGCTTGCTGCGGAGGGGCTGGGCAGAAAATGCTTGTTTGAGCTATTCCCTTTTTGTCTTAAGGCCATAAAACCTTCACATGTCCCAGAGACTGAGCCATGAAGTCCCAGTCTGAGATGTTTGAGGGGTCTTGCCGGTGCTTAGGTAACAGTTCTGTTCTTCTTTCAGCTGCCTGAGCCATTTCAGTCACTGAGTTCCAACATGCAATTTCACCCTGAGTGCTTTGTTTCAAAGGATGACCAAACTGCAAATCAGCCCCTTCAAATCCCCAGTCATGTGCTTTAGGTTAGGCGATTAAACTGAGCAATAAATATCACTTTGTTGTGAACGAGCCTCCATTTCCTTTCCTATTTTAATAACAATAATGGTCAAATTTCTGTTTAAGAAGCAGTTTCTGGTTCTATTAGGAAATGTGCCAACCTATTCAAAGAGACACAAGATTTGTATGGAGAAGTAACAGCTTTTATTAAGCCAAATTATATAATTAGTATAAAACCAGTCGAGCTTTCAGGAACACGAGCCTTTCTTTGGGTGTGGGGGAAGGCAGTGGCTCCTGGCAGCTGCAGAACAGCTGTATGTCAGGATTGCTCTGGCCCAGGTCTCCTTGATCAACACTGCTCTGCCTGGGGCAAGGTGTCTGCCACTGGCTCCCACACTTTCCTGGGCCAGGTTTAAGGGGGGCAGCTCTGGTTTGGGCAATGTGTATATATATATATATATATGTATATATATATATGTGTATATATGTATATATGTGTATATGTATGTATGTATATATATACTTTTTTTTTCTCCAAGTTTGAATTTATCTTACAGCTTTTGGGAGCACCTCTGACCTGTAGCAGCCATCTCTTTCTCAGTGTTGCAGCCATACAAGCAGAAACCTCTGTTAACTACATGCTAGCCCCAAATGCCCTGTCTCAAGTTGTATGAGAAGAGCTGACATTTGGGTTCTCTTTTTTAAATGTAATTTTTTGAACCTCCAGTCTGAGCACACAGACTCCTGCAATTTCTGCTGGCACAGCCTTTGCTTCATCTTTAAGACTGGAAGCCTCTTGGGGCAGAGACCATGGTTTTAATTATGTACAGCTCCCAGCTGAGCAGAACCATCAGTCCCCATTAAGTGAATAAATAATTACTTCAGTGAAACAAAACTCACTCCTGGCTCAAACCCATTACTGAAGTGTTCAGAGGTCATGGTGTATTTGTAAGCATAACTTAAATAAAATATGCAGGTTGGACAACCCATCAGTAAAGTGTCAAATTAGCCTCCAAATATATTTCTGTGGCAGATTCTTCAATTTATCAGTAATGCACATCTATTGTTACCTGCCACTGCCTGTGTCCCTGGACTCCACACAGGGATGTCCCAAGAAGTTCTTCAAAACTGAGGAGAACCAGGTATCACAGGTCCTGTGATATCTCACAGGACAGGTTTGGGTCAGTGCTCCTCAGCAAAAATGAAATGTGCAGGATGAACTCTTCTTCAGCAAGGGACCAGGTGCCACAAAAAGGTGTGCAGGTTTAACACCCAAGTTGGCCAGGTGTTGGGGAGAGGATTCCATGCCTATGTCCCATCACAGCCCTGTGAATGTGCAGAGACTTTTAAAGATTAATCACCAGCAAGAGTTAATTGGGTTGTGTCTGTCACCTCCCTTTTTTATGCCAGTCACTAATTTACAGAAGAACAAGATCTAGATGGAAAGAGGATAATTAAAATGGGAAAATACTCCACAATTCCTAGGAGAAAAATCCAGGTGGCAGATTGGAACACAGGACTCCCTCTTGCTTTCCTTTGTTTTTTCTCCTCTCTCCCAGACAGCTCTAGAGAACAATGGATATTGTGCCGTGGTGCTGGATGCTCACCCTGGCAGGTTCCAGACCATCATCTCCCATCATCATGGTGTCTCCAGCCATGGCTCAGCCTCCCCTTAGCTGGAAACACCTTCCCATCAGGTACAAGATCTGACAGCCCCACCCTCCAGCCACTGCAATATCCCTGTTTTAAAAAGCTCTGAAGCTTTTGAGCAGCTTTTGCAGGTCACCTTCAGCTGAAGCCTCCATGCCCAGCCACGCTGGACCTCGCTCCAAGTGTTTCTGGGCTGCTCTGCCCTCTTAATCACACCTCCACGGTTTTATCACCTCGATTTCCCCAAGAGTGGCTGCTGTGAGTGCTCAGGCACTGCTGATTAAGGAGAGAAGTCCCCAGTTGTCCTCACCATCCCATCAGTCACTGTTGATGTGGCCACACATCCCCCTGGGCCCCATCCCTGGGGAAGCTCTTTATCTCCTGTGTCTCCCTGGCACTCACCAGACTGGTGACACCAAACTTTAGAGACAGGTATCACCTCATGGGTATTTTATCCTGGAGGTGACATGGAATATCCACTTCATACTCTCCAGAGCCACCAAATACCACGTGCCATGTATTAGGCACAGGATTGTTCAAAGAAAAAGGATAAAAATCACAAATATTGCAAACACACAGCAGGCAGACACTAGAGAAGTATTGGACCCACACAGTTAGGAATCTTTCTGGGTAAAAAGGCAGACATTATTGCAGGAAGTCAGAGAACAATGCTTGACTATTTAAGGACAACTGGTGTTTCCTTTCTGAACATCAGCACTATTTATTTGTTTTGGGGTCCAGCCAGATCCCACTTGATGTCTCCTCTCTGGTTAAGGTGGAAAAGTATTTCCAAGGACTTGCTCAATGTTACCAAAACAGAACTGGCCTATGTCTCTATTCATCTTCAGTGACACCTTGGAAACCACCTGTGACTGTCACAAGATGTTATGGATACCAGAAATACAAATTAATTCAAAAAGCTGTAGAATTCTTGAAAAATGGTCCAGTGAGGCTGATTAAAATTAAATGCCAGAGGTCACCAGCAGTTGGGAAGATGCTGTCTGACCACTTTTGCATTGTCCTAATGCTCTTTCTAAGCCACTCAGCGCAGGACATTGAAAAAGAGAGGATATAAATGAGTTTTTGCAATGACCCAGCATGATATCTTGCCTGTGAAAGAGGTGCATTTTCCAGCCCCACTCTTTCCTGAGCAGGGCTGCAAACAGCTTCCCTGCCAACCCTACCACTCATTTCTGATTTTCTCTATCATAATGTCAGATTTCAAAGCAACATCCAGAGTTAATCCCAAACCAGCTTCAAAGGTTTTATTACCAACATAATCTAAAAGGAATATTTAGGTCTAAATTGTTATCAGGCTAGCTGACAACTTGAGGAAGAAAATGTGGTCCTGTTCTGCTTCCAAACAAGGTGTCTTTCAGCCTGTGAGTGTTGAGCTGTAGCATCTCTGCTGTGGAAGGTTTCAACTGATCTCTAATTCTTCCTTTCCATCTTGTAGCCTTCTGTATTAACCAACACCACCATTAAAAGGTCCTCAAAGAAGTTTCTAGTGTCTGCTTTTGAGGATGACACCTTTTCAGGTGGGAAGTGTGGTAGAGGATGACATGAAATAGGAGTGTTACCTCTTAAAGCCCACTGAAAGCAGTTGTTTTCCAAATCCCTTATCTGAGCATGGAGGAATTTTCCATCCAGTCTTCACATCCTACTGAACGGGAGGGCTCTTCCCTGCTCCTCAGTGAGGCAGTGGACACTGTGCTACAGATTCTGTGTTATCTAAACCAGGGTGAGAGCAATAAATTCATGGAAGTAAAAATCCCTGCTGTCAAATCACTCTGGCTTCCTTGTAGGTTGGCATCACCACTGCCATGGGAGATAATTAGCACAACCAGCCAAGCACTCTAATTTCCACACTCTGGTGTGTAGTCAGGGCACTTTTCTCCTAGATGGGAACAGGAATCTCATTCCTGTGTTCACAAGACTGCTCCTCCTGTATTTTTGAATAATTCTGTGAGTCCCCTCAGAGTAAGGAACGAGGAATAATTTCACACCAGCAGCCCAGCATTTCTTACACTTTATCTCCAGCCTCACCTGACATGTAAAAACGTTCCATCAGCCCATCAAAAAAGCAGAGCAGAAAGCCTGGTGAAGATTCACAGAGAAGCAGTGAGGGTTAATTCCACAGACTTCAGTAATTCACAGGAAAGGACAGGGCGAGCTGTGTTTGCATAAACAGTTAAAGGTTATTTCCAAATATTAACCATGGCAGCAGAAATCACAATTGCTTTGCCAATCAAAAGCAACATGAAAACATCAAAGCTTTTTTCTGCAAATGAAATTCCAGTATAATAAACTATTTAACCCTTTCCATTAAGCAGAAATCAAGGAGCCACAGCAATTAGGCTAGAAAAGGGGAAAGAAGCGGATGGAGCCAAAATAGCAGTAGCACATTTGGCCAGCCCTGCAGAAACGACACAAAACTGGCTGGATTCCAGTGTCTGGTTGCTTTGCAGCTCCAGGGCAGGTCTGGCTGTACAATCTTTACATAGAAATCAGACTCGCCCACTCCTCCCTCCTGCTTTTCTTACAGCAGACAGCGGTAGCGGGGGGAGTCCGTGGGCCAGATAAAGTTGCCTTGGTGCTTATTCCATTAGAGACAAGGAGATTTTCTCCAGGTTTTTAATTAGAAAAAAATCCCAGCCTCGACCCAAACACACGTCTCCTGCCCGTGTGTTAAATGGCTTAATTTCCCCTTCACTTCTACTGCCCTGCAACTGCTTCTATTCCTTATGTCATCGCTGATGACAGAGTTTGCTCGAGGCCCTCAGTAATGAAGTGCAAAAAAAAGGTATTAAAAATACAGGCCACTTCTCTGGCTGACTGAGGGTTGGTTTTTAGTGCAGTTGAGGGGAGAAGAGGGTGGTTTTTTTTTTCTTCTGCCTAAATAATGAAAGGACTCCACAGGGCAGCCTGGAGCATCAGGCACTGCTTCCCCCAGACAGCTCCTGCAACCCCCAGTCTGGGAAACTTGTTGGTTTTGGCTTCATTTCCAGCTGGCCTGATCTGGGAGCAGGTATCCCATGGCTTGCAGTGCTCTGATGTTGATTTACAAGTGCCCCAGTTACAAAATCAGAAGTCCTGAAGCAATACTAGCATTTATTTACAGCAAACTTTCTCTCTTAGTCACCCATTAGCAACTGCAAGCTGTTAATGAGTGTCTTGCTACTGTTCCATACTGCTTTGTGGTCAGGGCTCATAAATTCACTTTGAGTTCACAATCTCATTAGTTTTCTTTCCTTATTCCCTTAATTTCTAGTCTTTTGAGCAGGATTTTGTTCTGAAGACTGGTCCTGATTTGATACATTAACCTCACTGACGACACAATCACATTTTGAAAAAGGGCATTTTGTTTGCATTGCTGCATTGGTCATAAAAGTGCTTTGAGTATTGCAGATGATCTAGAGGCTCCAAGCCCTTGAAAGTCTTGATGTTTATGTAAAGATGATTTTGTGTCTCTGAGGAGAACCATCCCTCTGATGGTTCCTCTTCACACCAAGAAACAAGAAAATAACAGACTGTCCTACGGCACCAACCCTCAGCCTGCTCCAGGGCAGATGTCAACCTGGGCTGTAATTCTTGTCATTCAATCACCCCTGAGCAGGGCTGGAGCCCTCACACAGACCTGTCCCTTCTGTGTGTCCCCCTGGGCAGCCCTGCTGGATTGCTGGAAGCTGCCCAGGACACGCTGGGAGCCAGCAGCCCTGGCACCAGGGGCTGTGTCCAGCTCACCCCACAACACCCAGCCAGCCCCTGGCCTCTCTTGCCTTGCTCAAAGCAGGCAGAGAGTCCCTTTACACCCCTGAAAATGAAGCCAAGCAGCGAAGCCTTAACCAAAATCTAGAAGAGCCCTAATTCTACTGAAAGCTTAAAAACAAAAGAGGAAAAGTAGAAAAGCCAGCTCTTAGGTGTCATGAATAAATTTATTTCATTAGGGACCCTCAGTCTCTTTACAGGAGACGTCTGAGCTGCCTTAATTCTCTCCAGATGAGCTGGAGGCTGAACCCCCTCTTCACCTGGAAACCAGAGCCCTCTGCACCTCACTGCTCAGGAGGAGACTGTGGGCTCAAGGTGATGTGGAGCTCGTGGGAATCGCTGCCTGCCTGATGTTTCTGCAGCTCTGCTGAATTACTAAGTGCAAGTTAGAATTGTTTTGGGTTTTTTCTTTTTTTTTTTCCTTTGTTCCTATTGTTATAGTGAGCTGTGGTCGCATTCCTGGGGCAGTGTCTGCTTTTCAGATTGGCAGACTGTAGGTTAAGCTTTCAATTGATTTATGGCTTGTTTTTCTAGGGTGGTTAGCTAGCTAACAGAAAAGAGCAAAAGGATCCACACCACATATGTTATCTTGTTTTCAAGGTCTTTCCAAGGGTTTTGGCTCAGGGGCTAATGGAAGGCCCCTCTTCCATGTGGGAAAAACATGAAGTGGGAAGAAAAGTGTACTTGTACTCCTTGGGAGTTGAGAATCGGGGTTTGGAGGTGTTTTAAATTATTTTGTGCAAACTTCAGATGTCCTCATACACTGAGCTTACATGCTTGTGTGTATTCTCACAACAGCCCCAAGAAATAAGGAAATGCTGATTCCACGTTTCACTCAGAGAACTGAGGCACAGGAAGAGAGGTGGCAGAGCACTGACCTGCCTGAGGTGGAGCATCCTGCAGGAGAGCCAGAAATGACTGCAGTCCTCCCTCCAGGTACCGCTGGAGCTCCCTGTCTGACCTTGCCTAAACCCAAGGTTTCCTCACAGTAACCAGAGCTCCCTGGCACTGACCAAACCAGAGCTTTAGGCCTGTCCTGGGAAAGGCTGAATCTCTGCTAAGGAGCAACAGGCCCTCTCTTATCTGTGCATTCTTGTGGGACATCCCAGTGACTACAGAAATGCTGTGTTTTGGGTAGGTACCTTCTGGTGGATCCTGAGCAGCTTTGGGGTAATCCACCTCCTTGAGTTGTTGTACCATGCCAAGAACATGTTCAGGAACATGAAAACAAACAAAAACCTAAACAGAGTGGGTTCTCCTGAGAAACACAGAGGTAATCCTCCCCCAGCCTCTGCTGTGCTGTGCTACCAGACATGAGAATAAACAGCAGAGCAAGAGCACACCTGTGGCACTGCAATTGTTGGCTTCTACACACCAAGTGTGGTGGCAACCCAGCCATCCTGGGCCCTTGAGGTGGCCCTAAAATGCTCTAAGGTCTCTGGAGTTCCCATATTCCCTCTGCAGACAGCATCACACCAGAGCTGAGCATCTCCACCAGGGAAACCTGGTGGTGTTACCCCACATTGCTGCAGATGGATTGATGGGGAGCACCCTGGCCTGGCAGGGACGCAGGGTGGGAGAAGCCTGAAGCAAACCCTCACTCTCAATAACTTCATTATTTCTTTGAGAAACAATGCAATTTTGACAATTCATAACCTTACGTTTTGTGGATATGTGGGATATAATTATGATATTACTGACAATAATTATCACTGCCAAAGACCCTACTTCCTTGATTTCTCAGTATTAAATGGGGTCCAACAGATCTGGGGGAGAGTGAATGTATTTAACTGGGAAATAAGAAAATGGAAGGAAGAAGAAAAAAATTAGGATTCTATCACATGGCTCTTCTCAGCTTTCGATTTGCCCTCCCCGAATGTTTCCAAAACAGCAGGAATACGACTTGCCTGTAGGTCTGTATTATGTAATAGTGATTTCTTTGTTTCCTCTCACTTTAAGGTTTAGCAACAGGGAAGAAAAAGCCCTCACATATAGAAACGGGGGAGGGGAGGTGCTGAGGCGATGCCGGCTCCCTCCGAGCTATTAAAGGTGAATTGCATAAGCACTGCCGAGGGGTTGCTAGGTTTTACCACGTCCCTGCTCTGTGTTCAGTATTAACAGTGCTCGTGTTTTCGGCGGTGTCGCTGCTGCTGAGCCTGGGCACGGCTGCCAGGCCCGTCTGGCCGGGTTTCCATGGAGCTGGTGGCACCCCTTCTGTCCATCCACAGTGAAATCCTCCCTCTGCTTGGTGAAATCCATCCCTGAAAATGAGGCGTGTGCACACAGGGCAGAGCAGTTTGTCTGTGTTTTTTTGGTGCCTCGTGGATGTGCAGGGGTGTTTTCCCTTGGAACCAGCCAGCTCTGGAGATGATGCCCATTTTGTCTGGCCTGGTAGGTCTGTGAGGGTGCCTGTAACCCTCCTGGTGCCAGCCCTGGCACAGGCACCTGTTGGGGGCTGCTCGGTGGGGACAGCCTTCCCACCAGGGCAAGCTGGGATAGGATGGGGTGAGGATGGTTTTACCCTAAAAAAAAGATGACAGAGAAGTTTTTTGCAATAAAAGTGGTGAAACACTGACATAGGTTGCCTAGAGAGGTCGTGGATGACCCAACCCTGGAAACATTCGAGGTCGGGTTGGACAGGGGTCTGAGCAAACTGGTCTAATGGAAGATGTGCCTGATTGTTGCAGGGGGTTGGACTAGATGGCCTTTAAACAACCTTTCCAGCCTAAACCATTTTATGATTCTCCCCTGCTAGTCCTCCTCCTCATCTATCTTCCTTCTGTTTCCTGGTTTAAATTAGACTGTAAAATCTTCTGGATTAAGATGCAAAATATAAATGCAGTATCTCCTAAACCGTGGGTTTGCCTTCTTTTCCCCCAGTAACATAATTCTCATCAAAACCTTTCAGATTTACATTTAAAGCATTTTAATGGAGTTAATGGTGCAGATTTTCAACATATTGGCTTCCTGGGACCAGGTTAGGGCCATGCTGGGACCAGTTTTCCATCCATGCTGGATGCTGAGAGGATTTGCTTGCTGTTGGTCTTTGGAGCAGGGCAGTGCTGGATGTTAGAGATCTGCATATTCAATGTACATGTGAGCTCAGTTTTTTGTTATGTCTCTAATTAGGCTAAGTAGGGTGTTGGATTCAAGTGCTAATTAGAAATGACCACTCTAAAATACATTAGGATATTGAGGGCTGTGTGCTGTTTGCATATTTGGGTGCCAGCTCCTGCTCACCTTTGTGTCAGTAATGTGATGAGTCCATCCACTTTTTAACCTGTCACATTATTTTATTTCTTCTCTTTTTTTTTTGACAGATACACCATTCCTAAGAAAACGAGTTTCTAGTGGTGGGAATAAACACACATAAGGCATGGGATTGTCCATGGCAAAAGGGGGAAGAGAGTGTTAGGCTTTGAGAGGAGGGAACTGGCAGTCAGGATTGGTCCAGCCCTCTAAAAACAGTGATGTGAATATTGAAGAGGGAGGGTCCCTGGGAATCCAGTGTCTGCTGGAAAAAGACAAGTAGTGATAAAAATAACAACCTCTGGCTTCTTAAAACCTCCCCTGCAGGTGAGGGCAAGGCTGTGTCCTTTTGGCTGTGGCTTGGCAGCATTGGGGTGAGTTTGGTCAGTGCTACATGGTGTGGCCCAGGCACTCTGCCACTGCTTGGGGTGCGGGAGGGAAACCCAGGTGAGCAGGCAAGGTGCAGGTCTGAGCTGAGGAAAACTGGTTTTAAATGCTATATTCATTAACATGGTGCTAAACTCCAAGCTCTCCTTAGCTGGGCTGACTGCTGGGTTTCAAACTGTGCCAGCTCCTACGTGTTAGACTGCTCTGGGTCCTAAAGATGTGTCCCTGCTGTGGCTCCCTCCTGCACACCCCCAGTGCTGCAGGGACTCAGCCATGTGGAAAAACAGCCTTGAAAAATACACCCTCACTAAATTTTCATTAACATTCATAAATGTTTGGGCAACAATGGGTTGTGTGAAGCCCAGACTGGAGCACAAACAGCTGCACCTTGCCTGAAGTCTGAAAGCAAAGGGGTTTTTGTAAAGCTGGTGTAAGCCCAAGCTGGTCTAGGTCCAATATTTGCTTGGCTCAGTTCTGATTCATTCCTGAATTTGAACTGATGAACTTCCAGCCCTCAGGTACGTTTATGGGGGATGAACATGGACACACCTATGGCTTAACAGAGCCATAATTTCTCCCTGAATGCTTTATTGTTTGAAAATCATAAATAAAGTGAAGTGAAAAGGACAAGCCCCTTTAATCTATGAGTGGTGTGCTAAATGATGGTGGTAAATCTCTGCCTGCTCCATGGCAGGTAGAGCTGATTTGCTCTCCCAAAATGGCAATCATTTCTTCCCTATACTGAAGGTGTGCAGATGAGGGGAAAAAAAAAAATCAACCTTACTGTGTACCAGGCTTGGATGGGAAAAGTGAGCAAGGCATTGCAAAGAGCCTGGGTGTAATCTGTTATCCTGATACAGGAAATGCCCACCCTGCACTGGTCCTGAACTTTGTCAGGCTCCTTTCTTGCCTCCTCCTCCACATTTCTTATCACTCCTGATCTATTTATTGCTCTGATTTGAATGCTTTTCCTGCTAGAGGAGGCTGTCTCAAGGCTGGCATGTTCAGGTGTGCCAGAGAAACCTCTGTCCCCAGCAGCGTGGGGGCCGCCTGTGCCAGCAGCCCTGTGGGCATCCCCTCTCCCCTCCAACACTTGGGTGATGGAAAGTAATTTTCATAGAATCATAGAATGGTTTGGGCTGTAGATCATTAATTCCAACCCCCTGCCATGGGCAGGGACACTTTCCACTATCCCAGGCTGCTCCAAGCCCCGTCCAACCTGGCCTTGGACACTTCCAGGGATGGGGCAGCCACAGCTGCTCTGGGCACCCTGTGCCAGGGCTGGCCACCCTCACAGCAGATCTTCGATGAGCATTACACAGCAGTGTGTGATCTTTAAAATACAGATGTTCACACAAGATGCTCACAGTGCTGCCAGTGCTTTAAAGCACGTTTTGTGTCCCCAGCCAAAGGGCGTCCCCTGGGCTGGGGGACACCCCGCTGGTGTGGGGCTGTTCTTTCAACCTGTATTTCAACCACAGTCAGGATGGAATAAAAATCAATAAATGCTTGCAGGTTTAAGCATAAATATCCCCTCTGTTTGGGGCATTAATATTTATCATTTGGTGGAGAGCAGACCTTGCACATGGCATTTTAGTGTGTTTTATTTGCAAAGCACCCTGGGGCAGTTTTACACAAAAGCTGCTGTATTGAATTTTCTTATGATATAGTATTAATTTGTACAAACTGCAAATTGATGCTGACCTGGTCTCTGATGGGCACAAGCTCTCATTTTAATTCATATAAAACATGTAAACCTGTCCCCCCTCTCAGCAATGAGAACTTCAGTGCTGGGGAAAGCAAGGGGACCCTCTGGGAACAGTCTGAAAAAAACCCTAAAAAATAATAATAATAAAAAAAACTGGAAAGATTTTTCCCTTTTGTCTATCTCTTCAGCTGAGATGTTTCAGCTGAAGAAAACTCCACCCCTGGAGCTTCTACTCTGAAAAAACTGAAAAATCTAACTCAGTCTGATTAAGAAAGAGGGATTAATGCTTTTCAGAATGAATTTCAGTCCCCCTTTCAGTCCCAGTGGAGTTTTCTGTAAGGCAATCAATAAGTAATGACCAGGAAAAGACTTTAAAGTCCCTTGTTGCTGTCATATTTACCAGATTGTGCATCCCAACCTCAAATCGAGTGAGCTGAGAATGGAAATAATAAATTTGAGGTTCTTCCTTGCAAGTCTTTTTTTTTTTTTTTTATTTTATTTTTATTTTTTAGATTTATTTATGAATGTGAAAGCTGGAGAAGTCTTTATAGAATGAAATTAGCATTTTATTGGAAAAAAGTTCTGATGTTCAGAGAGATAAAATTGCTGTATTATTGGCACCATGGTATTCAGCACATGGCTGCATACCTTGGCTGTTCTGCCAGGTCTGAGGATGTCTGGGCTCAAAGGAAAGGGCTGGGAGAAAGAAAACCCCAAAAAAAAGACTTTTTGAAGTGGCCAAGATGCATGCTCTTGCAGAGGTGAAAACTCAGCAGTCCAAGTCACTCCAGGAGTCACAATATTTTTAATTTTTTCCCCAAAAGTTTTAGAAAACTCAGACTAAGCTCTATTTTCCTCCACAAATCTCCTCCCAAAATTTTTGGCTTTCTCTTCCCAGACACTTTGTAAAATAATCTCAAATTCTCGCCTGGAGTTGGCATCTCAGAAATTTATTTCCAGTTCATTGCTGGCCAGTAAGGGTGACAAAGTGTGTTTCATGAGGAGGAAAACCACTTTGTGGTTATTGAGGGCCAGAGTTGAAGACCAGCTCCCAATCACACAGAAATACTATTTGCAGCTGTGTGCACACGACATTATTTCCTGGGCACCTGGCTTGTACGTACAATTAAGAACTTGTAAATCTGAGGAAATCTTAAATTAAGGTACCAAAATGTGCCTGCAAACATTTGTGCCTGCCATTTTTCAACTGTAATAATGGGAGTCCTGTTAAAGCAAGGATGAAAAATTGGTGCTGTGTCAATAACCTGCATGAGTGATGTTAGAGAAAACTGGCAAGTCATCAAAAGACCCTGTTCTCCATTTAATTCTCTTCCTAGCTCATTATGGATTATCACGTTTTGTCTAGTTAGTGGCATGATTATGGAAATAGAAAAACTATTTCTCTCTGCTTCTTATCTAAAAGATGAATGAGGCATGTATAATTGGCTTAAGTTATCATTTAGCAGTGAGCTCTGGTGATGCAGGGTTTTTTTTTTGTCCTCAGCCTGAAGTCCTGAGACACACTGAATGGCTGGTGTGTTCCCCTGGCTGTTTTTTGTCCCCAGTGCCCACATGCTTAGCCCAAAGCAATGCACCTATTAGGGGCTGAGGTACTTTTTTTTCCCCAGAAAAATCAGTTGTAAATAACTCAGCAGGCGGAGATGATCATCGGGGCATAAATCACCACCACTAAAACAAGAGCTGAGTGGCCTGAGCACATCCAGGGAGCCACAACCACCCTCACCTGGCACTCAGTGCTCATCCTACTGCCCTAAACCTGCCTGAGCTGCAGCTGCACCTATGGTTTGTGTGATCCCAGAAACAGGATATGTGCTCTGGGCCCCCACCTCCTGGAGTCTGCTGGAAAAGGATGGGGGATTTTGAAAACATTTTTCTTTTTAATAATCTGAGAGAATAAAGATGGCAAGAAGAGGGGAGGTGCCATCACCAGGAAGGGTTTTTCTTTCCCCACGTTATGTTCTGAAGTGCTGGAGGCGCTCCCAAGCAAACATTGGGATGCTGGGCCCTGGTTAGGGCTGTGTGAGGTCATGGGGACCACTGTTTGCACACATTTGGGCTCACAATAGCCAGGTTTTGGTGCTTAAAAGCATCTGCCAAAAAGTCCATCAGTCATGGACATCATTGGTGCTGTCATTGCACTTCCTGAGGCCTCAGGGGACACTGGCCAATGATGTTAATTGGAGACTATAGAACATTAGGAAAAGCCAAAGCAATTTTGAAAAGGACCTTTTTACCTTCCTGTGATCTCCTATATCTTTACTCAAAGAGAGAATACTGTCTGAGAAATAAAGGGGAAATTTGTTCATCTTGACTTTCACAGTGGAGAAAAAGAGCAGTGGGAAGGAGAGAGGATCCTTTCCGTCTGGCTCACAGTATTGCAGCTTAGTTCTAAGTATTTTATCCAAAGCCTATTTTTAATAACGCCAAAATAATAATTGCTGAAATTCCTTTTTTTTTTTTTTTCTCATGCAAAGCATCATTGGCAAAAATTTTTTCGCAGCTTCCCTTGGCAGTCAGTCGGAGCAGCAGAATCTGATGGACCCTGACGATACAGGGGGACAAAGGCAGCTTTAGAGGACATAAAACTATCTGGGCAACAACTCCCTCAGTCCAAATTGCCTCTGTTGTGTTCCTCTGTTGCCTGACAATATGCTTTCAAGAAAACACAAAATGTTGTTCTCTTTGTGGAAAATTCTTGCAAGATTTTTTTTTTTTTTTTACATGTGTTTACTGAAATAAGAAAAAAAAAAAAAAAAAGCCAAAATGGAAGCAGGAAAAAAAGCCCAGAAAAATGACAGAATTTTTCTCTCCAAATTACCTCTGTTGTAAAAAATGTCACAGAAGACTTCACATTCCAAAAATACCAGCCAGCTCCACGAGCTGTGAGTGAATGTAGACCCAAGTGAGATGAGAATCAGGCCTGATTTGCTCATAATTATGTTAAACTCATATAAAACAATTTTCCATTTTTCTGGAACCAACCCCCAAATCGTACTTTTAACATCTAGGAATACGCCAGTGAACAATCCATTACATTGTCCTCCCACAGTTATTATTTTCCAAGGAGACAGGGAGATGACAGGAGACTGTGGCTGCAGGTTGTGAATGAGCAGCAGGAACAGATGGGTTGGTGAGAAGCAGCAATCCTGCTCTCCTGCTAAAAATGCTACAAACAGGAACCCCCAGTAACGTGCCCCGAAAATATAGAGCAGTGGAACCATCCCCAGGCAGAGGATTTCACAAGGCTTTCCAGGAAGCATCAATATCTGTGCAATAAGAAAATGGAGCTGCAGATGCTGAAGTGCTTATTGCACTTTTAAAAAAAAATATGGGGACAGCTTCAATTATCCCACTATCATGTACTAAATAAGGCTGATTAATCAAGGTATAAGATAACAGGAGGAGTTTTCAACACCATTAATGTGTCTCATGGGATTCACCCTTCTTTTGGGTAATGGGAAGCTTCTGGTTGTGAAGATGTAGATAATAAGGATTTATGGCATCATAATGTGCAGTGTTTTTCATAAGGGACACTATGAAAACATGGAAACTTGACAGCAAACACTGTTTCAATTATTTAGTTGCCTACTGGCATGCCAGGATGGGGCTGTCTCTGGTGCTCCATCCTCATCTCAGCCTTTTGCTTCCTCTCTTTGCCTTTGTCTCCCAGCAGCTCTGGTGTTTCTGCTTCCAGGTGTGCACAGCCCCTCCTTGCCAAACAACTACCTTTAAAAAAGAAAAAGGAGAAAAGTCATATCAGGATCTCTTTGCCATTCCAAATTTTTCCAGCAATTTTGTTGGACCTCAAGTGGGCTTCACACGTCCCTCGGGGTGAAGGGTCCAGCAATAGTTCTGCTGGTTGGAGCTCCAGTGGAAATGAGAATAACCCACAAAATGATGCTCTTAGGGTGAATTTTCACAAAGGGTTTTTCCCATACTCCTGCTGGGGTCTTTGAAGGAGATTTGAGCAGAAAGGGCAGGTACAAAAGCAATGAGAGATGCTGAAGGAAACCTTAATGGACCAACAGTTGAGTTCTTCACCTCCTTTCTTAACAACCAAAGTCAAGAGAAGTTTCTCCACCTTTTTCTGTCTTCCTCTGTCTTGTGGGCAATTTCACAAACAATTTCACATCTCATACTTTGAGATCTGCATCGTCCTCATTCATGATTATTTTTCTTTTATTATCTCTCTCTACTGTGTCAGTTTTCTGGACCCTCAAGTGTAAATGTAAGACCCTGCTTCAGTCAGCTCTTGACCCAGGATGGTGTGAGCTGTGCCACCACTCACCCTCAGTGCCAGGCCAGCCTGCCAGAGCATGGAAACACACTTGGCAATGCCATAACTCCATCCTGGCCATGCCATCACCCCATCTGGGTGACGTGAGGCACAATAAACACAAAACCTGACAACTGGACTCCAATGAAATATGTGTCCTGCAATGTGCAAGCATGACTCAGGCACTGCAGCCAGGCACTCCCTGGAGTCTGGCTGTGTCCCAGAGATGTTTTTCTCCCTGGCTTTAGTTGACACATCCGGGCTGATACATTATGTTTATATTTTTGACAGGTTATGATGTAAAGGAGTTTATCACTTCCTCACTGGGGGAGGACACAGGGTTGAGAGAGCCTGGCTGACCTTTTAACTGGGTTCTGATATTTCTTCTGCCTCTTCCCACGCAGTCCCACTCCTGCCACTGTGGGACAAGTGCTGGAACACTTGTCCTGGATCCTGCAGCCCCCTGCCCCTTCGCCACACGTGGCTCTTAGGGTCATGATAGGGGGTTGAGTGCCCAGTCCATTCCCATGGAACATCCTGCAGCTCCAGGTATATTTATTTACAACATAATCCCACATGCTCTGCAGTGCTAGTGCATGCTGCTGGTACACATGGGTGCATTTTTCCATTGGGGAAGGATATGCTGGGCAAGTGGCAAGGTTGGAACCTGATCCCCCTGGCTCTGGACACTGCATGGAGTGGGGAGGGGAGGGGAGGGTGGGCAGCCCAAGCAGGGATCACTGCACCCACAGGCAGACAGCAATGTCTGGGCTAGGAGCAGTTATCCTTTTAAATGAGAGTTTTACTATTTCCCTCAGTGAGAACTGAATTATATCCTTCAGCAGGCACAGAGTTCGATTGCTGCTTTTGAAAAATGTAGCTGGAATAAATACTGTATGTGTCCCAGATGAGATTTTCCCCTCACTCTATTCTCTAATTTCCTTCATACAGGAGGAAAACTTGTATTTGTTGCTTTCCCTCCTTATGCATTTGCTATGAGGCTTTTTGAGCCCAAAGGCCCTCACTTTGAATAGAAATGAAGCTTCTGGTGTTTCCCTCTTTAAGAGAGCAAAGCAACCGGAGGATGCATTGCTTCAGCCCTGACCTATTTCTATGCTCAGCTCACTTTTCTCCCTCCATGGGCATGAGGAATTGTCCCAAACCCTGGGGCTACTTTCTGCTTCCAGTTCCCTGGAATGCCCCTTGCTGGAGGGGAACAGACCTTCCTGAGGGACAGCAGCACAGGGCTCTCTCCTTCTGCTCCCTGTGAACCGCCAGAAAAATGTCATTTATCAGGGAAGGTGCTCCACACGTATTTAACACTGAAAGGGAATCTCAGGAGCAGACACCTAAGACAATTACATGTGTGTTTTTCAGTCCTAATTAGACTGAACTCTGTAATTGTGAGATGCATTTTTGACTCTTTTTTTTTTCTTTTTTCTCTTTCCATTAAAGAAATAACCCCTCTTTTATCAAGGCTGAGCTAAACCCCAAGTGGAAAGGTGAGGGAAGGAGGAATAATTAATGATGATGAAGATTCTGCCTGCCATGGGAGCATTGCTGCCTCTCCCATTAAAGTTTACCCCCTCTGTGATGCTCCCAGGACCAGAGAGGGGTGGCCAGGGCTGGGTTGTCCCCAGCATGGGGGCAATTAAGGGACTTTTAAGTTGTCACTTCAGCACAAAGGGGTACGTTTAGCTACATGGACTTCGCAGGTGTTAAATGTATAACAGAGGTCTGGGGGGATGGACATGCCATTAAGAATGTTAGTAGTAGTTATTTGTGTGATGGAAGAGGCTTGGAAAGGCTGAGATGTGCATTTTTAAGAGGGGGGTGATGGTTACCATCAAGCATTCAGAAGAACCCAGACACCCAGACTGGGAAGATTTGGAACAATAAAATATCTGGGATTTGGGTGGTAGGGCTCAGCTTGGGGCAGATCTACAATCCACAATGGCAATTCATGGAGGAGAATAAAATATTTGGAAGGGGGGATTTATACAATTTTAAGGCAGCTCACCTTCCTTCTGGCCAGCAGAGGCATGGTGGTGCTCACACAGAGCTCGCAGGAGCAGAGAGGTGACACTGCTGATGTCACACATGGGCAGCACTGGTGACAGCAGCAGCTGGGGTCAGCTCAGCATCCTCTGCCCAGCTGGGTGCAGATGGTTTTCACCACACAACAGCGTGACAAAGGCACCTCTCAAGAGCTGAGTGATTCCATGCTAAGGGGGTGTTATCTTGGGTGGGGGGATGTGGGGGGTGACACAGCTTTATTACGCCTCATAAAAATAAATTCGGGAGAGATAAAAAAAACACACTTCCATTTGAAAAGAGGGAGGAATAAGGCAGATAAAAGATACGAATTTTTCCTCCAAGACAGACTGCTAAATAGGCTCTTCTTGTTCACTGAGGTTCAGTAATGCAAGTTGACAGGATATTAAGGTTATTCCAGGTTCTTCTGTCTCCCAGGGTCATAAGCCTTCTGCTATGCATGTTAATCCATCTTAGCATTCCTCCGAGTAGCTGCATAAGTAGGGCAATCGGTTTAGTATGTATTCTTTCCATTTACAGCCTAGTTGGGAGGAGAAACCTACTAATTAACAGAATACCCCTAGAAAATCAGGAGTCATTTTAATAATACAGAGACTCTGCACAACGTTCTGCAATTAAAGATAAACCTTCCTCTGAAATATTTCAGGGGTGAGAGGAGGAGGAGATCCAAGAGAGAAGGACCCTGGAGGCGTTTTTCCTGCAGCTCTTCCCTCTGCCCTTCTCTTCCCCTGGCTGCTGCCACATGACGCTGGTGAGCCACATCTCTCTGTGACTGAAAAAAAGAGCCTGAGTCTCGCTGCTTCTCCCTGCAAGCTCAGGCTTTCCTCCCAAACAGCAGCTGAAAAGTTGCTGTCCATGCTGTGACAGAGGATTCTCCCACACAGGGCATCATGCCATGGAGTATTAACCCCCTCATGGCACGGGGTGTCTGACCCAGCCCTTGGTGTGCCACACACCTGCACATATTCCCCTTTTCCCAGGTCACCTAAAACCCCTCCAGCTCTCAAGCAGCTGCTGCAATGACATCAGTGAATAATGTTAAAAATAATAGCACTCGTTTTGAGACTGAAAAGTCAAATAACTGCCCTGAAATTTGCCACTCTCTCACCTTGTTCAGCATGAATCATTCCAAAGTTGCCAAGCGCTTTCCAAATGATCTAATATTGCCTGAAAACCATTTCTCTGTCTTAATACTTGTGCTGATTTTGGGGAGTGCTTGAGCACAGAGCAGAGGGTGAGCAGAGCTGGGGGCACCTCTGCCCCCACTTCTCAGCTGCTGTGGCAGGAGGTCCTTTGAGACTGAATGTAGCAGCATTCAATTAAAATGAATTAGTAAAAATAATTAGAAAGTATCTATTTTGCTTTTAGCTGGCCTTTAACAAAATGTTTTCTGTTTTTTATTTCTTTTTATCATTTCTGCAAGAAATGAGAAATATTTGCCCTGATCTCTGCTTGAGCCAGAGGCTTTAAGCAGGCAGCTGTTCAGATCCTTCCATCCTTAACTCTTCCAGCAGCGATGGGAATGCCCTTCTGTTCTCCAGCTGGGGGATGGGGTTTGCCTAACCCTGCATAATCTGTCCTTTCTGCAGCTACAGGCTGCATGAGAAAAAAACAGATGTAGCATTTCTTGATCTCTAACACAGAGTGAGTTAAGTAATTTCACCTTTAAGGTTGGGATTTTTTTTTTTCTGAAGGACAGAAGGAGACAGCTCAAAGCTAATATCTCCTTCTGGGGAAGGCTTGCAGTAGATCAAAAATGCCTCCTGAGCTACAGCCAGCAGAGGCTGGTGGGAATAACCCCACTGCCGCAACAGATTTGGGATCAGGTCTTGATGTGTGAACACTCTACCACAACTGCTAAGTGTGGTCACTTTCCCAAAGCATTTCTTGTCAGAGATATTGTGGGTAGATCTCACCACAAAGGCATCCCTAAGGACAAGGAAGAACTGGGAAAAGGGTCATGTTTGGGATCAGAGATCTCTGTAACACCTCCAGAATCAGTGGTGACGTGGGCTGCAGCTGGCCATCCCAGACACAGCATGGCCACACAGGGCTTGAGCCCAGCAGGGTTTTATTCCTGGAGAGGTGATGGAGAATCATAAAATGTTCTGCCTCTTCCCTTTCCAGTCAGAAACTGGAATATAGCATGAGCTGTGTAATGCCACAGAGAGGGCAGGGGGTAATTCAATGAGTGTATTTGTGGATAAGAAGTGAGATTGTTTTCAGTTATTGTCATGAAAACAACTTCTCATCCACTATCAGCTTTGAGTTAGGTAACACAGACTGTAACTTAGAAAGTGAAACTCTGCTACCCTGCAGCTGCCATCCACCAGGAACCTCGCTCAAGTCTCACTTTTCACTGAGAAAACATTCTTAGGAAAAAATGAAGTAAAGAAAAAATTATGGTGTAGCATATTAGTGGACTAATTTTTACTTACAGGTGAAATATTTGAAATTCAGAGATTGAATATATGCAACACGCTAAACAACTTGGATGTTCAAGTGACATATCTCTGCCTTCATGGGGAGGATCAGAGATAGCTGCTTTCCACAGCTTTTTCCTCAGGTTTTGTGAAGCAGCCAGAACAGTCTCTGCTACCAGGGGATGCTCCTGTCCCACTTTGAGTGCACAGAGTGGCATTTCCCCATGTGCTGGCTCTGCTGGACAGGCTGAGTGTGCAGCAGAGATGTGCTCACTGCCACTTCTCACCACTCAGCCAAAAACACCTGAAAATACAGATGGACTTGCTTAGGAAATCCTGGATAATATTCCATCTCCTTCTCCATTCTTATAAACCAAATGAAATAAAATTATTTACAGATCCCCTTTTATTAACAAGATATAATGAATCTGTGAATTCATGGAATAACTCCAGTGATTTTAAACTGATGAGCAAAGGATAAGCTGGTCTCAAAAAACAAAATGCCATTTAGCCAATGGAGTAAGCAAAATAACAAATGATTGCACATTTAGAACAATCAATAAGGTGGTTACACAAGATATTATATGATCCAAGATTAATTAGGGATGACAAATTCCCCAGAAGAATAAAACATAGGACAAATATAAAATCTAAATGAGAATCCAGTTAAGAACTTGCAAGAGGAGCTGTTTGCACTTGGTGCTCCAGCATCCCATGTTGTTCCAGTCAAAGATCACAGCAGAAATCTGAGCACTCCAAGATGTATTGGAGTATTGTGAGATACATGATGCAGAAAATCAGTGGGTATGTCAGGAGGCTGAGGTGAAGGGAAAGCCAGGGAGGCAGGAGCCTGCCCAGGTGATGGGGTTTTGCTCTCCTCAAAGCAGAGCTGTGTCTCAGGGCTGCACGTGCCTGCAGCTGAACCACCTCCAGCAGAGCTCAGGAGAACATCCAAGGTTAATCCAAGAGCTGGAAATCCTCCTCCAGCACCTGAACAAGGCCAGGAGGTCCCACACCCAGTACTTTTCACTGCTCTGCCAGGAAGGCATCTGCCTGTGGCCAAACAGGGGCAATTCCAGCCCCTAAATTCACTCTGCTCATCTGGGACACCACGACAGGAAAGGTCCCCACAGCCTGTGGCTTGTACCAGTCTCTCATGATAGAGGTACAAGGCCAAAGCTCTTGCTCTCCATCTTCTCCTCCCTTATTACACATCAGCTGAGTCATTCTGACAGTGTGCTTTTCTAACCTCATCGAGGAGGGCTGAAATATTTTAGTGGAAACCTCATCCTTGGGGGTTTAAAGTGATTGCACAATCTCAGCTGACCGACAGCATCCCATGGAAGTCCTGCTGCCCTGGGGTATTGCTACATGAACTCAGTCTGTCCTGCCTCATTACCCTCAGAGCTCTCCAGCAACTGTGTTGTTGTTATTGCTTTTTCATCCTAGGTAGAGAATCACTCTTTAAATCATATGAATGGGGATGCTGCTTTACAAAAGGCTTTGAGAGTTTGGTTCCTCTGCTGCAGCTCTGAGGTGTGTGGGGATGCTGGTGCAGACTGGGGTTCTCCTTAGCAGCAAACCAGTCTGTCCTCTGGGAACCAAAACTGGCCTGAAATGTGATGATCTGAAGTGTAGCTCCAAATGTATGCCATTATATCCCAAGAGAGAATGAGACACCATCATGTTACGTGTAGTAAATCACTACAGATTAGAGCAGTCTGAAGCCAGGTTGGGGTGTTCTTAATTTAATGGAAGTACCACCTCCTTGTAAACCAGTATTGCCATTTTGGCCAAATCAGGAGCTGGACCTGGTGACCCCTGTGTGTCCTTCCAACTCAGGATATTCTGTGATTCTATCCAAGGAATAAAGCTGGACCAGGCCAGGAATCCCCCAGCCCTGTGCAGGGGGGTTGGTAGCAGCCTGTACAGCTCACACAGCATATTCCCACTGTCTTTTTCCCCCAAAGCTTTACATTCCCATTCTCCTGGCAGCTGTGAGTGGTGTGACCCCCCAGTCCCACCCCTAGCCTGTGAGCTGCCCTCCCTGACTGTCTGTCCCAGATGCTGTAACTACCACATGGGTGGCCACTGATTCTCGCACTGAGAGCTGGTTTAAATCATCCCAGCCTTGCATGTGAGTCTATTTATTTTAGCACTGTGAAGCTTGTTCATTCTCTAGACAGTGTGTCAGGGCTAGGGGCCAAAATCCATGCTGATGTATAGCTTTCGCCATCGGATTTATAATTTAGTGCAAGGGGGCTGGGGAAGTGTAAGCCAGGGCAAAAGACTGTGAAGAAGCTTCACCATGCTCCCATCTGCACTGCATTTAATTTACAGGGTAGATTAAAATCATGGAACATCTTTGACCTCGTTTAGTTTGGGTTGCCTGCTAGATTTAGCTTTTGTTTCATCTTTTTGCTCCTGGGGACTGTGCAGCCAAGGGGAGATTCATTCCAGGAGCAGAGCCCGCAGTTTCTCTCCTTTTGTTGAAAGACACGACAATGCAAAATGGGAATTAAAGCATTTTCTCAGTGCAGCCAGATCAAAGTGGAACTGAAGGAGATGCCAGCTCTTCTCATTGATTTCAGCTTTGCTCCCCTGGGACTGGCAGTGCAGGAAGGCCACATGTGCAAGAAACTGGTGCATCAGATGAGAATTTCTCAAGCCAGTGTTTTTCTTGTAGCCAGGTCCCTCAGGACACCCCCTTTGCTCAGCTTCTGCCTGATGGTTTATCACCATCCTCCCAGGGAAACTGGGATGGATGGAAACATGCAGCATGGTGCAGGTGCATTGCTGAAGATGCAGCCATGCCTCTGGCTGCAAACAGCCCTTCAAACAGGGTGAGGTGGGAGCTTCTCACACCCCTAAATCATTTATGCTGTCACAGCAATTAGCTGCTGTAACCCAGAATAGGTGCTCGAAGTGGGACAGCTCTCTGCTGGCTTTCTGCTTATTTATTCACCAAGGACATGCCCCAGTTCCACGGCAGCACCTGGTCACACTGCGACCCCCCAGTCTCGTGTCTGTGGCAGCTGGACTCAGATTTTCCTGGCTTGGGGCAGAGGGAAGGTTACTGACTGGCCTTTCCCTGTCCTGGCCACTATCTCTGACATTTAGGAGACCTGGGAATTCTCTAACTCAAGCATCCCTTGGAGGTCACAGCTGCTACAGCCTTCAGGGTGACACACAGTCTCCTAGGGGAGCTCACAGAGCTCGGGGTAAAGCTGGATGGGTCATTTTGATAGCCCAGGGATTGTTTTAGGATAAATCAAACAATGCTAAAAAGCAATGCTAAGCTGGGCAGGGCAGTGCCTCTGGGCAGCCCCCACCCCTGGTGCTCTTGTGGAGCAGTGCTGCACCAAATGTATTTTGAGCTCACCTTGAAGGCATTAATTCTCCTCTTCCCATACCTCTCAATTGTTTTTGAGCCTTGGAACAAAAGCCTTCATTCAAAATAAGCTTTTAAACCTGATTGTGGTGATTAGTGAAGCGTGCTTTAAATCCTTTACTGCACTGTGGAGCTGTAGGTAAAGGATTCTACAACTAGCCTTGCCACTGGTTAAAAAGCTTCCAAGTGCAGGAGTAAATTCACACACACAAAATCAGTTTTCAGATACAGTAGGGAACCCATTAAGCTTTGTGTGGTTATGCAAGCTGATACAAATGCCTTATTAATTAGAAAATCAATCACGCTGTCCAGCTGATTGATGTTAATCCTCCAGCGAAAGGGGGGAACAATAGTATCATCAAGACTATATCATTTCTTCCTATTACAGGGAAGAGGACAAGACTGCATTTCAAAGTGGTTCTGCTGTAATGAGCTGCAAGAATATACACCATGTAGTAAGGGCTCTTTTAAGATGTGGCACATTATTTTGATCAATAATACTCAAATTCATTCTGGATCCTGAATCTAAGGAAGTTTCATATGAAGATTAAAGGAAATTATAATATGATCAGAGATGATCACAGAGGAGGAGAGCTGTAATTATCCAAGGGGCAGCATTAATAAATAGGAATGAGTCCAAACCCTGTGAAATCAGAAAACAGCAAGAATACACTAAGGCTGCTGAAAGTGTTTCACAGCATCCAGCTAATGCATAAAAACTATAAAAGATATTACTTTTAAAAAATAAGATTGGCATCAGTTCAAAACACTAATGTCAGGCAACCATAGAATAGTAATTGAAGTTGATTCTTCACCTGTCCTGCATTACTCTCAGTCAGCTTGAGGACTGGTAGCAAATGGTCATAGCAGCCATATTCCTGCCATCCCAAAGATGAGTGGCTGGCCAAAATCTTCTGAAAAATACAGGCTAGAATCACACTAAATGACTGGGAGATGACTGGAATGCATGAGTCAGGCTTTGAAGAAGAAAATAGCTCATTATCATGTAAACGCATGTTGTCTTGGTTCCAGGCTAATTGTTGTATAACATATCCTATATAGCACAAGACAAAGCCCCAAGGCTCACAAGCCAAGGAAAATGCAAATTACACCATTGACAGAGCTGAAGGCTCCATGCAACTTTAATTGAGGGGAGGGTGCAATGGTTTTGTGAGACAAATGAGCAGTGAAGTTACATTAGAAAGACAGAGCTCTCTAATACACAACTTGACTAAAAGGCTTTAACATGGCTGAGCAAATGTTCACCTTGGCCACCGAAGTCTAAGGATATTCACACTTCCAAACTTCACCGTAATCATTCTGTGCCAATGGTATTTAACATTTCTGGAGCAGTTCATGGAAGTGCTCCACACTGGTGGCAGTTTCCTTTCTTTCACATCTTTGTCACTGTTTGTTGTACAGGAGCACACTGAAAATTCAACGGGGATTTGGACCTTTCTGGGCTAGAAAATGTCCCAAAGGCATTCCTGCCCTGTAGAATGACCACTGTACATTCACTGTGCTGATACACACCAATACCAGGGGCTGGTAACTCCCAAAGGCTGGGATTTAAGAATCAAGGGCCCATGCTAGTCTTGAGTGCTGGTCTCCAAATCAGGGGGTTCCAGCCCATGGTCAGTAAGTGGGATCCACCTCTGGGCTGCCCAGAACAATCTGCAAATCCTCTGCCTGCTGTGCCATGGGTGCTGGCCCTCTGTGGTGGATGATTTCTCTGTCCAGAAATTCAGGCATTCCTACAAAACAACATTGGAAAGAGGTTGGAGGTGAAAAAATCAGACTTTTGGTGAGAGGAACAGGCATTGAGAGAAGGAAAAGAGGCGTGAGGTGAACCACTGGAAGATAACAGAAGAAGCAAAAAATAGAGCAGTTCAGCCAGGCTTCTAACTGAAGCAAATCTGAATGAATCACAAAGAGAAATCCAGCTATTTTTGGGGAAAAGGCGCTGGAAATACCAGATACATAATGTGGGAAACTGTCTCATTAAGTAGTTGTTACTCTTCCATGGTGAGGCCTGGTGAATTCTTTGGAAGAGCTTTGCAGAGCTCTGGGAGACGCAGAAGTTTTGCAATGGTTCCTGCTGCCTGATACGGCCTCACCTCATTTAGTTTTGCTGTGAGCAGGGTTTCCACGTGTCCTGGGCTCAAACACCAAGTGGATCTCCATGCTCTTCCATGTCCTGTGCACTCTGCAGCTGAGACATTTCCAGTTTCATAGTGCAAGAATTCAGAAATAGATGTAAATTTACACGTTCCACTACAAACAGATGGTGTCTTTGGCTGGCTTTCGCTGTGTTCCTCGAAGGTAGCACCGGGTTGCAGAGATCTTCCTACAGCAATCTCTCCTCACAGGGGTTTTAGGATTTGTTTTGGTTTCCCATTCACATGGCACACTGGCAGGGGCTCAGTGAACAGGGTGGGAATTGCCAACCTACTTCCCATGCCAGGAGATGTGATGACTGCTGGAGATGGTCACAAAACAAAGTTCTGGTTCTCACTTCTCTGTGGCACCCAGCAACACCAGCATGAGCAAAGAAGATACCAGCCCATATCCAGAATCTGTGGCTAACCTGAAGGTCTCAGAAGGACAAACTGGAACTCTAAAGTCACCTCCTTCTGAAGATCTAGGGGAAAAACCATCTGAAGGAAAACACCTGCTAGCCCTGCTGGTGCTGAGGACGTGACTGTAACACAGGAATATTTGGCCAGGTTGCCAAGGGGCTTTCTCAGTCCACAGCTGAGTCACTGGCTGTGAGGATGTGTTGCCTCTGGATGAGGACAGCTCAGGGGATCAGTCCTCTCAGCAGAGCACATTTTGGTCCAATTCCAGCACAGAAGGTCATTCACAAGGAAATGGTGTATGGTAACATGTTTGTGGGGAGATCTTGCAGCAGCTTCCTGTCCCAATCACAGCTGCTTTAAGGGCTGGAGAGAGCTGGGCCACTTGTGGCCACCCTGGTCATCAGCCTTCGTGAGCAATCGCTGCTTCCTCCTGCTTTCTGCAGCCAAAACCAATTTCACTGGAGTGCAGCAAACCCAAACCTCACAAAGAGGGTCCCTGGCCAGGGTGAGGGATCTCCCCACACTAAGATGATGTTCCCAGACCTCACCTCAGCTTTGTGTCCAGTGCTGCTGATGCTTTCCAAGAAACTCATTGTGGTCAAGGACCACATCTCTGCATCTCTTGTGATTCCCTTTGCATCCTACACCGTTTATCCTGGGTGGGGTAAGCCGAAGCACAGATAACAAGGAGCATTTGGGCCCAGTGACAGCTTTGGGGAATTAGTGCTGGCTGAGTTTCTGGGGCTGGTTAGACAAGGGGAATATGGGCTCTTCAGATCACACAGAGAAAGGCTTCCCAGCAGTGAGAAACTCAGGAGAGGAATGCTGTGGATTCCTTCAACTTTTGAGCTGACACTGAATTTACTGGGGAGGAGATGAAAAAGAGATGGCAAGAAAAAAGAATGACCCAACAACAAATGCACTGGGGGAAGCAGTTCTGGTTATTTCTCAGCCATTCACTCAGAAAGCAAAGAAACGCAGCTCTTCAAGCAGCCTATTTAACACTGGCACTGCACAGTAAAGGGAACCTTGCCAGTCTATTTCATTAAAATACCTCTGCATCAGTTAATGATCATTCTCTGTGCTTTAATAACACTTCCCCTTCAAGATTTCCAAGTAAAGCCATAAAAGTCAGCTGAACCTTGTGAGATAAGTATTCTTAGAGATATTTAAGATGCAGGGAGTTGGAGGGACAGGGAGATGTTTCCCCAAAGTCCTGTTTTGTTGCCCTAGACCCTCATGACAGCAAGTCTTTATGCACGAAGTCAGATAATCCAGTGGCTGTTTGCATAATGATGGCCTGAGTTAATGGCCAAGCCAGGAATCAAATCCAGGACTGGTGGATCTTTATCACTGCTTTTCCCCTTCTAATAAAAATTTCCACAGACGCTGTGGATGAGGAGTTATATGCCAAATTCCAGGAATAAGCAAACTGGAAACAAATGTGCTGTGTGACCCAGTAAAGTGTGTTTACAAGAGGGCTACTGCTACCATTGCTGTAGCACTGGTCTGCTGCATGAGAAACTGGATGAGCAGAATGCTGCTTCCCAATTTCCCCTATTGCTGCTCTGCATAGCTCAGAGGTGGCTTTTTCATGTGGGTAAATTGGCCTTTGAATAGCAACATCAAATACTGATTTTTTTCAAGTCAGAAGAAGAGTCCTCTTCTTCAATTCTTGCCTGTGGTTCAGCCAAAGAAATTTCCCAGGAAGTGGGAAATCCAGCAGTTTGGGTTCATGTGAGAGCTCCCAAAGCCTTGGCAAAGCCCACAAGGGCTTGTGTGCCCTAAGCCCAAAGCGTTTCACAATTGCCTTTCCATCCCAGCCACTCTGGAGAAACTGATGTCCACCTTCTACTCTCAGAGACAGGTAAGAAGGAAACCACACATATTTCTGGTAAAGCTGGATGTAATCCAGAGAAAACTTCTAGTGTTTTAATATTTAGCTTTTAAGTATTTGTATTTATTTAGCTGACTATAAAAAAAACCCCAAACCACCAACAAAGCCTCAAATGCATAGAGACGTTTTCTCTATAAGGGAATTCCTTCTCAGGGAGCTGCCTTGGTTTGCAAGAGGGAGACCAGAGGAGATCCAGAGGCCACTGGGTGATGCTTGAGAATATCATTAAGATGGTATAAGCTGCCTGGTCTTTGTCTAATAGCAGCATGCTGTGCACAAAGTATCTGAAGTCATGCTTCTGGTAGAGTGTGAGCCAGGTTTTGAGGGCACCAGGTGAAAATGTTGTGGGTAATTGTGCTAAGGAACAGTTCTGTGTATCTTTGATGTCACTAAAGGCTGCAGCCTTTAGAGATAAGAAACAGAACAGCACAGAGCATCTTATCTGGTCAGGGTCAAGCCTGCTGGAGAGGACAGAGTCAGTGTCAGAACAACACCCTGCATGCTCAGGGCCTGGTGACGTGCACAAATATAATTTTTTGTCAGTACAGACGTCCAACCCATCTTTTTATCTGCTGCCCAACCTGGCTGGCAGCCCATGGCAGGGAGCTCCCATGCCCCACAGCCCTGCACTCCTTTGCCTCAGCCAGACAGAGAAAGGACAGGAGAGGAAATGATAATCAGCTTTTCCTTCTTTTGATACAAATGGCCAGAGGAAGCACCACCTTTTAAATTAGCTGTCCTTTGGAAAGCAGTCACAGCATTCCCAGCAGAGCAACTCTGCCCCAGCTCTGCTCTACAACTACAACCAAGGCCACCCGGACACCCAACACAATGTGATGCACAGATGTGGATATATTCCCCCATGTGAAAAAAATATTAAGTCATTAGAAACAAAACAGCCTCATAAACAGGGCTTAGGAAACTATGATAAATCAAGTTTGTTAGGCAGCAGAGCTGGTACGAGCCGCTGTCTCAGCTAATGCAGATTGAGAGTTCAACACACGCTGCATAGATCAGCATTTTAAACACATACCGTTTACCAGCCTTAATGAATACTAAAAGCCCAATAAGCAGGAGCCAGAGCCACTCAGACATGGTTTCATACAGATGTCAGCAGCGTTGTCTTTCATTTTATTTGCTAATGAGTTATCGATAGCAGTAATTTGCTGCTGATAATGCTGCAGGTTATAAAAGAGAAAAATTAACAAGTTTTGTTAAATGAGGAAATGGGCTGTATGCCCTGCTCTGTCCTGGTGTGGGAGATGATGCCAGGTGGGGTTGCAGGCAGCAAAGGCATGGAGGTCCCTGGTGAAGGCAGGGCCGTGGTGGTGGCTCAGTGATCAGCACCAGGATGCTCAGACATGACCCTGGACAGACCTCCTGCCCCCAGCATGGAGGGAAGTGATGAAGCAGCTGCTGTTAGCACAGCTTCAAGTATTGTTGGAAGGGTGGAAAGAAGGGAAAAGAGCAAGTCAACGTGGTCTGGGCATAATAAAGCCACAGGCTGAGTCTACTCTGCTACAGCATTAGGTGGGACTCCTTGTCCTAGGCTACACCATCGTTTAAACTGGGAACTCTGGTACCCTTGAGCTCTGGTCCTGACCCAACCATTGCCTTCTCCAGATCTTGACTGGCTCCCCTGCTGCACTGTTGTAAATTCTGATCATCATCCTTAGCCATCAGTGGGAATACAGACACATTAATATAGGCACCGACCTGCCCAGCTCACTGTAAGAACTGACTTCATGTTATTTGTGAGGAGCTTCAAGGAGGCAACTCCAGATGTGTGCAAAATATTATTTTTACCCATTACAGCTAATGGATGATATTTTGATAAATACAGAAGGCAAAATAACTCAATGGAGCAGCTCCTTACTGAGGAGGGAAAGTGTTAGAAGGCAGGGGTGACCTTTGCCTGAGAGGGGACAGCAGGGGACGAGGCATGGCCTGGAGGCTGGTGCCTTCAGCAGCTCCTTCCTGACACCTGGGCTCACATGCACAGTGATTTTTAGAAAACCTGCATCTGTTCATCAAGCTCTGTGGCAGATGCTGTAAAATATCCTGTATTTTGTAGGTCAGATGAAGCTCTGCTGTTTGCCAGGCACTTTGAGCTGCTGGGTGGGAGAAGCGTTGATCAGCTCCTGAGGTGCTGGTTCAAACCAAGCTGGGCAAACCTCCAGCTGCACACAAAGTCAACAGGGTACTGCCTTGAGGAAAACACTCCAGAATCTCAGCTCTGGGTGCTGGCAAAGGAAAATGTTATTGTGGTTGGTGGCGTTAATGAGGTTCCAAGCCTCGCAGCCCCTCGGATAACAGGCGGTGAGTGAGTGGTGTTTGTGTGTGACAGACTGGCTGTGTATCCCTGAACAGTGTTTCTGTAGGGCACTGACATGTGCAGCAGACACTGCTGCAGTTTATTTGTCCTAGTGCTGGTGTGCTCACCCCCTCCATGGATGCAGGTCTTGGACACTTCTTGGAAAAGCAGGAAAAGCATTGCTGAGTTGTCCTATTTTCCATTTATTTTTCTATAAAAGGCAGTCACACTGATCCACTTTTTCTGCACTGAAAGTGAATAGATATCCCTGGCTCTCAGCTGGAAAAGCCTGAGGAAAAATAGGATCAGAGCATTTTACAGTTTGCAACCACTGATCTTGGAGTCCAATGCCTGGCCATGACAGTCACTGGCAGCTCCTTGGCACCAGAACTCTGCAGGACCCAAAGGGACAATCACTGTGGCATAGAATAAAGGGAAATACAGTCACAGATGTCATCTGGGGGTGAGCAGGTTGCAAAAGGTTTTCCAGCCTGCCCACACAGCCTGCCAAACACAGTGCATGGCTCTGCCTGGCTGGCCCAGGAGATGCTCCTTGCCCGTTTCCCTGTTTTGTTGTGTGTTTCCTTCCAGCAGGATGAGCAACACCCTGGGATGGCCAATGGAGAGAATCCCGTGGCTGTGCTGGACCCAGGATCAACTCAGCTGCCACTTTTTAATAAACCATGTCCAGAGTGTGGCTGGAACACTGCACAGGAAAAAAAAAACAACCTTGCTGTGAATGTGGGCGGGTTTCACCTTCAGCTGTCTTTTTAAATAGTTTTTAATTTTAATTCAGGCTAATTAATGCATTAATGGTTATAGCTTTAGGTTTATAGGTTTAGGTGTCATTAGTTAAGGCCTGACACTAATGACTTCATGGAGAACCCAGCCTGCTTCTGCTCCTTGCTCTCTGTGCCTCTGCCACCACAGGGAAATCAAGGAGTAGAGGGAGTTTGGATCAGAACCAGCAGGCAAAAGGCAGCTATCGAGTCCTAATTTAAGCCTGAAATCTTTGATTTTCCCTCCCCCATTTGCTGTTTCCATCGTGGTGCTTATGGAAATTAATTTAAAAGTATTGTGCAATTAAAAAAAATTAATGGTTTCCTTCCTCTGGAATTGAGAGCTTTCTTCTGAGCAGGAGGGAGGGGTTTGTGAACATGTTGTTCCTTTTTAGGGGGCTGAATGGAGGCTTCTATCCTCTCATGTTTTAATTAATTTTTCTATAGTTGCTTCATTAATTGATATTTATGTATTGCTTGTTGTGCATAAATCCTGGAAACAGCACATAAGAGGATGTTCTCGTTACAGCTCTACAAGTGCTTGGCCAATACTGGAATATTAATAGTTGGAGCTGCATGGAAAAGTACAATTTGTATCCCTTTTCCTGAGGTCTCTGTCCCATATTGTGCCTTCAGGGAATAAAGGGTTGCTTCAAGAAAGGCATTTTTTTGTGTGCTGCAAGGATTCTGTGTCTGTGGAGGTAAGTGCCAAAGTGATGGGGATGCAGCTGAGGCACAGCCCCCATAGCTCTGAGTTTTGTAGGTTCTGTAAAACTAAACATGAACAGAAAGTGTCTTCATGTGCAAGCCTTTCCCAGTCCTGCTGGCTGGTGGCTCAGCTCTGGGAAGGGCAGGCAAGGATCCAGGCAAGGCTTTTCTGAAGGGTTTTGTCTGCTTCTGTTTAGCATTGTTTGCCTGTGGACAGTTGTTTTGCTCCAGAAATCTCTGAGTAAGCAGGGACCACTTTTGTTATTGTGTGCCAATCCCTCACCCACTCTGCACTGTGCTGAGAATGGGCTTCAGCCCAGCAGCCTTTCCATCAAAGTGGCTCATTTAACCTTTCCAAATGTAATTGCCCCTGTCTGAAGAGAAAAATAATTTTAAAAGCCCCTTGGAGCAGACTCTGGAGCAGTCTCTGGGATCATGGCTGTGGTTTAGCAGAGGCTCCCTCCATCACCCCCGGGTGTGAGCATCCTGCCATGCCCACGGGGGTCCCCCTGCCCTGGAGATGTGCTCCTTGTGTCCCTGTGCTCCCGGTGTCCCTGTGCTCAGGGTGTCCCTGTGCTCAGGGTGTCCCTGTGCTCCTGGTGTCCCTGTGCTCCCGGTGTCCCTGTGCTCAGGGTGTCCCTGTGCTCCCGGTGTCCCTGTGCTCCCGGTGTCCCTGTGCTCAGGGTGTCCCTGTGCTCCCGGTGTCCCTGTGCTCAGGGTGTCCCTGTGCTCCTGGTGTCCCTGTGCTCCCGGTGTCCCTGTGCTCCACCAGCCCCTGTGGCACCAGAGCACAGCGCCTGTGGGAGCCCAGCTTGTGTGACACTGCTCAGTGCAGGGGCCTTCCCTGACACTGAAAATCAGGGTCTGGTGTCTCTCCTCAGAGTGCTCACAAGCTGTTCTGAGGTTGGCATTTCTCTGTCACATCATGGCATAAAAAAATCTCATGCACAGAGCAATCAGGCAGTATCCTCTAAAGGCATGGGGCTGCCTGAGAGGCGAGTTACGATCTGCCCATGCAGCTATTGTTATTTGAGATTTTATTAATCATTTACTACATTTTATGAGGTTAGTCACCTGCATCGTCTCTGTGCTGACACAATAATTTACCACTACCAGGATGAAAAATAAAATAAAGGATCATTTACTGGCAGCTCACAATGCTCTTACCAGGTTACAAAGGCAGCTGGTGGAGAGAGATTTCTGCTGGGGAATGAAAATAAAACAAAGAGGGATGATGAGGCACAGCCAAAAGGGTATCACTGAAGATCAGTTTTATTCTGAAGTGTGTGATAATCAATTATTCAGAAACATGATGTTGAACTATCTTTCCCCATGGGTTTATAAACCTCTCACTGGCTTAGCTCTGGTAACAGTTATCCAGAGATATGTAAGGGTATCTCTAGAAGCCACAAGAGGATATTGATATTAGGCACATAATGAAGATAAGGAGGATATTACACAGCACAGAACTAGCTTGTGTCCTGCTGCAAACATCCATTGCTCCACCAAGGTCAGTGGTATCTGTGCCAGCTCTCTCCAGTTGAGGGTTAGACCCACAAGGACTTGGAAAGGCACAGCCATGGGTGCATCCATGATGCTCCCTTTCAAGCTGGGAGCAACAAACAGGGCTAAACTTTGGAGAAAAACGGCAACCTTTCTGCCAGCTCTGCTGCCTCAAGAAAGGTCAGGACAATGACCCTTCCATGCACAGGCAGGACACACACAGAGCTGGCCCTGGGGAGCCAGCAGAGTGCTGCACCCAGGGGAGAGGAGATGGACATGAGGCTCGAGTCTCCTTAAAAGCATTTTTCAAAATAATGGATAAATTATTTACCAACTGTAAATGGCCAGGATAAATCTGTTGGTGAGCAGCAGCAGAACACAGTTTTGACAACTGACAATTTACAGCCCTTGGTAGACCACTGTTAAGGATATTACTCACTTAGTCTCCCAATACAGTACTTAGAGCATAACAAACCGTGTCCCCAACCTCTCCCCATTCAGGAGGCCATCTCCTCCTGGCTCCCCAAGACTTGGCTGTCTGGCTTCTCCAGCAATGCCTGGCACTGAGCCCTGCCATCACTGCCTGCTCCTGGCATTTCCCAGGTGACAGAGCCCAGCTCATGGCTGACATGGCACTGAAGTGTAGCATTTCCCCCTGGATGCAGCTGCTGCCTCATGACAGGGAGATGGGATGGCCCTGGTGATGCTGTTGTGGAGCTCTGCCCCACCAGCCAGCGAAACGCTGCTCCTCCTTACTGCTGTGTGTAAGGAAAAGTGACAATTTAGTTTCCAGACCTACTCCAGGGGCTCCTCCTGCAAGAGGGGAAGAGCAGCTTGGCTGCTGATGGTGTGAGGGAGACATCTGTCCTGCCTGCAGGCAGGTGGGTGAGGCTGGGTGTTGGAGGGGCAAAACAACCTGCTAAAACAAACAGCCCTTCCCCCACTCGAAGCACGGATATAAAAATATGCAAAAGTCACATATTTTGCAAGTGCAGAGCCTTTCTAGCAATAATTAGCGTCTAAACATTCCCCTGTCCTGTATAATAAATGAACAGCATAGTAAATGTTATGAGAATAATTCATTATTCATCACGAATAACAAATGAAGGGAAAAGTTTACCATCCGCTAATATCTACAGGGGCCCCAGTTCCTCTCTAATCATGTAGGGATGCTGAGTGCTGAGCAAGAGGCCCCTGCTCAGCCACACAGGCCCCTCAGCTGCTGCTGGGGTGTGCCCTGGCCTGGGGGTGACAGTGGTTCTGTGACACAAACCATGCAGAGAGAGTCAAGGAATGTCCTGAGCTGGGAGGGTCCCACAGGGATCATCGAGTCCAGCTCCCAGCCCTGAACAGAACCTCCCGAGAGTCCCAGCATGGGCCAGGACAGCTTCTGCATGGATAAGGATGGTGGTGCATCTCTGCTGTCCTTTCCACCCCTAACTCCTTCCCAAAGCCACCTGGCTCCCTGCACAGCTGTCTCAGACCTGGGCACATCACACCCCTGTGGCCCTGGCCAGGCCTCCAGGACAGTGCTGTGCTCTGGCTGTGACAAAGAGCCCTGAGGTGACAAGCAGCAATCAAAGGCATGGTCACAAGGGTAAAAGGGATGAATCTTTTGGCCTCATCAGCTCTGTGGCACACACAGCCCCTGTTCTACCTGCCTGGCTGGCCAGGGGGATTCAGTGCTCACACCACATTCAGCACTGCAGCCCCATCCAACCTTGTTCCCTGCCACCATCCATCTCCCTCTTTACCTCCCTACCAGGAGCTCTCCTTTTTCCATTTCACAATATCGGATTTCTTTTTCCACGTCCACAGCCAATCCTTTCTGGTGTTGCCTGTGCCCTTCAAAGAACACAGTGCTGGATCACTGCTCCATAGGATTTAACCCCTGCCAAAGGCTCTCTCTTTTGCCCTACTCTGGAGAACTAAGAGCCCCCCAATATCCCTTTCCTTGGGAGCTTAACACTGCTGCCTGCTTGGGGGTAGTGTTTGTGGACTCACTGCTGCGTTATCTCTGCTGATTATTATTTGTTTATTGCTCTTCCCTCACTCGTGTTCCTCCAGTGCTGCAGATGACAGGCAGCACATAAATCACTGTAATGGAGCTCGGTGGAATGAGGAGAAGGTGTACAAATTGTCCTCATGTGCAGGAGGGCAGATAAGGAAAGCTTGAGGAGCGTTTTGGTGCCTTCCACAGCCAGAAGTCCCATTGCACAGAGAACACAGGGAGTCTGTGTTCCCAGCCCAGGCATTTCCTGCATCCCTGATCAGTAAGGGTGACCAAGAAAATATCCTGGAGAAATCACTTCCCTAAAAAAATCTCTCCACATACCATGCTTGCCAGCTGTCCTGACTCCAGCAACCTCTGTAGATAGTTTTAACCTATGATTTGTTTTAAAAACTGATAAATGCATAAGCCCCATTCCTGGAAGTGTCCAAGGCCAGGCTGGAAGAAGCTCTGAGCCACCTGGTCTAGTGGAAGTTGTCCCTGTCCACAGCAGGGAGGTTGGAATGAGATAATTTTAAAGGTTCCTTCCTACCCAAGCCATCCTGTGATTCCATAATTCTATAATTCTATGATTCTCCATGCATCTGGTAGATCTAAAATATAAAACCCCTGCATTATGATTTTAGGAAGTCATTATTTTTCATTCTAACCTTACACCTATAATATTGTTCCTGGATTTGAATAAGCACCAAAACATAAAAGGTTAGTTAAAAGCATCTGCCTATTACACAGTAACTGCCCTCATGTGAATTTAGCTTGGTGAGTACGTTTAATGTTTCCCAATGATTTCAGCTCCAAGTTTTGCTAAACTTGCACTTTTGGAGACTATTTTTGAGTAAAGAATTCCATAGGATAATCAAGATAATGCCGGCAAACTGACTTTTGACCTACACTATCTCAAAATATTCACAAACCTGCTGACTAACTGGGTATATTTTTGGTTCTGTGGACTTTCCAACCCTGAATGGAGTGATTAGCAACAAAGAGGGGTTTTTATTTAAATCAGTGGGAGCTAATGAATCTCTGGTGTGCTCCAGCTGTGGCCTCAGATGGATGTGCTGTGCTGAGGAGGGTTTGGCACCTCAGGGGCTGCCACTCTCCATAAAACCCCACCAACCCAGCAGGACCTGGGCTTCTCTCACCCACCCAGACACCAGGAGCATAAGAACACCCCTGGTGTCATATTCAGCCAGGGAGCTGATGATCAGACCCCCAGAGGAAGGCTGGAAGACTCTTTCTGAAGACAAATGACACAAGAAGAGTTACCCAAGCACTGCAGCTACCTACCAGCCTTCCTGGGCAGCCCCTTCCTCGGTGCTGTGCAGAGGGATGTTTCTGTTTCACAGCTCCTTACACAAAATTTCTGGCTGTGAAGGACTCACAGATTTCCAGGCATGCCCATGATTTGATTTTATGGCTAGATCCCCCACAACCTCCCTGCAAGAAGCAGCAGAGAGAATTTTTTTAGATACCTGCAGATCAACAGGGTCCCTACAATGATCCATCAGTTGCATTTCCCAGCAGCTCTGATTTAGACAGGCTGCTTTAATTAGAATTACAGCACTAACCTGGGCATACATGGGGGGGTGTGAGCTTTGGTTTGGGCCCCAAATATGTGCTCCTCAAAGACAGCAAGACAACCCACCTGATTGTGCACTGACCTGCAGAGTGGGACCCTGGGGAGGGTTGAAGGAAAGTTGACGAACATTTTGACCCTTTTAATTGGCATTGTGCCTTCCCAGGCTTCATCGGTCAGCTTTGAAGTCTAACCAGCTCCCTTGTGAGGAATTCACATTTGGCACGCTTGCATGAGACATAATGTGGTAACAGAGGTAGCTCTATATGTATGGTAATTTTTAGAGTTGAGTGACATTCCTCGAATGGGTAAGTTCACTGAAAAATGCAGGAACCAACGGTATTTGCGAAAAAAATTAGAAAGTGTACAAATGTTTCATTCTGACATGTCAAAAAGAAATGGTTTGGAGATATGGAGACATTTTGTTTCAATATCATCAAAACAAAATATTTTGACTTTTTGTTTGGAAACAAGCTTTGTTGTTTAAAAACTGACCTAAATTTTAGGAAAAGATTTTTTAAATCAGAATTATATAATAAAAAAAAGAACAATTTTCTTCCTGTTGAGGAAAATACTTGAGTTTACTCATTTTATCCCTGTTTTTGGATTTGACGACCAAACTAAAAAAATCCATATTCATCTACTTTTCTCACTGTTGTCACTCTGTCTCATCTCCAGCTGCTAGAAGGAAGCAACGCCTTCATCCAACAGTGCATCACTGCCTTTCCTCAACATCCCTGCCTTGCTGTGCAAAGAGGGGGCTGCTGAAATGGAGTTTTTTCTGTGCCCCAAAGCATGGTGGCACCCTGGGTATGTGACCATGGGTGACTCGGTGGCCCTGGCACAAGACATGGACATTCCTGCTCACCCCATGGTTGTCTTCAGGCCCCCCTGCACCTGGGTTTGCCCCCACCAGGGCTCTGTCCTTATCAGGGCTTTATTTAGCCAAGCAGATTAATGAATAACCCCATGGTTTACCAGCAGAATGAACCCTTGCCTGTGTCTTATCTCCCGGGGGTGCACAGAGGGGGCAGAAGAACAAAGAGAGATTTATGGTGGCCTCTGTTCCTCACCTCCTGAAACGGCTGAGAGAGCTCAGCACCGTGGCTGCATGGCTTTTAAAGCTCATTTATCTGGTTTCTTCCCCTTCCCACCCGTGAGTTTCGATTCCAAAAATAGCCTTAATCAAACAGTCGCTGTGGAACCGGCTCTGTTTATGGCTGGCTCAGTTTCTGCTCTGGCTCTGGCACTCTCAGCCCATGGTTTTCTCGTGTTTAAGCTCACCTTCCTCCCCAGTGGTGCTCACAGCAGAGCAGGGGCCCTCTCAACCACCAGGCACATCTCTGTGCCCAGGATGCTGTGGTAGGGGAGCCCTGGCAGCCTGTGCTGCAGAGCCAAAGGACTTAGGGACATCTCGTGGTGGTGGAGCTCTTCAGATGCTGCAGCTCTCAAAACACCTGAAGCCACTGAAGACCTTGGGGTATCTTATTCTGAAGTCTCTTCACCAGCAGAAGATGAATTTGGGGTTTTAATATGCCCACAGACAGGACAGGTTTGTGGGAAAGGGCTGTGAGCTGCCTGCAACACTCACACATCCCTGTTGTGGCAGTCTGAGCATCACTGGAAATGTGTCCTGATCACTGGAGTGGAGCCAGGATTGCAGCTGCACTTCTTCAACACCTCTTCAGTCTCACTCTTTCTGGGCCTTGGCCTCCTCATTTACTGGTTTAAAAGTTTCTTTCCCAGAGCCTATCTGGACACCAGACACAATAACATTGTCATGATGGGGTAGCTGGACCCTGCTGCCACAGAAGCACATCCACAACTTTTTACCTCCCTCCCTGCAGCTCTTTGGAATTTGCCACAATTTTGTGTCATGCCCTTCATGACACAAAAGCCTTTACCTGTCTATTTCTAAACCCTACAGGAGGAAAGGGATGCATTAGCTATGTCAGGGAGCAGCAAATTAAGATGCATTTCAATGCCCTGCCCAGCACTGGGATTAGAAAATCCTGATTCATTCACTGTGCATTGTTAGTACCGTTTTCTTCTGTTTTCATGTAAACATAGATGGTTTGGGTTGGAAGGGACTTTAAAGATCATCTTGTTCCTTCCCTCTGCCATGAGCAGGGACACTTTCCACTATCCCAGGTTGCTCCAAGCCCCATCCAGCCTGGCCCTGGACACTTCCAGGGATGGAGCATCCACAGCTGTTCTGGGCAGTCTGTGACAGTGTCTGACCACTACACAGTAAAGAATTTCTTCCTAGCATCTAATCTGAATCTCTCTTTTCGTGTAAGACCATTAAGGCTCAAATCACTACCTGTCCATGTAAAAATTTGCTCTCCCTCTTTTTTATTAACTTTATATCCAGGGAAAGTCACAATGAGCTGTAGCCAGAGCCTTCCTTTCTCCATGTTTTAGTCTCAATGTTTTTGTCCCCTTTCCTCCTACCTGTCTGCATTTCCTATAACCCCAGATAGACTCTCAGTGTCTGGAATGGAGCAGTGACAAATCTGCAGCACAGGGCTCCATGGCCTTGCTGCAGTTACTCAGAGTATGCATAGCTGCTTTTAAAAAGTCTTTCTCCAGGACATCACAATTCAAAAATAATTTCCAGATCTATTATTATTCTCAGCCCAAGGCAATTGTACTGTGGTCTTCAATGCAAACAGCTCTGCCAGTCACTCCTGTTAAATATACTGAGCTCTCCTTCCACTTCAGGGTTAACAAAAATTAAATTTGCGTGGCCAAATATAGGCAGGGATTTCATTCCCGTGAGACCATGTCTGCATTATTGAATCCCAGTCTTTTTCATGTGAAACAAAAATATACCAGCCATATTTTTTTTATGAAATAATATCCCACTGAATTATGTTTCAGGGAAAAAGGGGGAATTTGGGCTTTCTGCTGTGATCACAGCACTGAGGAATGAGTATTAACCAGGCTCCAGTGAGGGAAGGGGAAATAGATGCAGAAGATATGTGCATAACAGTGTTTCTGGATGGGTTTGGAGAATGGCAGGCACTGGGTGAACACCCAGAATATCCAGAATTTTGCAAACTGGGTTGGAGTTATATGGGTTATATATAACCCATATATATATATAACCCTTCAATGTTATATTTGTAAATATGCAATAACAAATTCCCCCAAAGGTATTCTCTGTGTTATTTGTTTTCCATGAGCATCTGCTCCTGTTTGGGGATGCTAATGAAGAGGGGAGGTTTGTGATTCGATTTGTGGGGTTTTTCACTTTCCACTTCCCATATCAGTCTCAGACTCATCCTCAGGACCATTATCTCAAGATAACCCATAGATTTAAAAGAAGCAGAAAACATCAGATAACTCACTGTTTCCCAGCACTTGCCCTGGTGCTAATCCCTAATGTTGAGATGCCAAGCTGTGGTTGTGTGTGCTGCTGTGGGGTAAGGACATCCCTGGTGGGGCTGAGCCAGGGGGAGTGGGAGAAGGCTCAGCCCCTGGCATGGGCAAACTGCCTTTGCAGAGGAGGAAAACCAGGAAAAACTGCTTTTAACACAACAAAATCCTTAAAAAGAGGCAGAAAACCCCTTGTCATCACACCCTGGATATGCCAGTTCCAATGTGTTTATTGTGGCTACATAATAATGATGATCCATAGTAGTAATGAAAATTAATGATTAATAACACAATGTTAACAGTTATGGTTATTATTTCTGATCTTCATACATTTTTTATAGAGAATTTCAGTGCTAGGCCTTCCATTAAGCAAATCTGCTTTTACCATTGATGTTATAATAAGAAGCAGGAATCACCAGGAACCTCGTTCTATGTTACCTCCCTTAAACATGAAGGTAGCTATTATTAAATATGGATTTATACATAAATAATCAACCATTTTAAATTATTTTCATGGCCTGCAGTGGCATTTAGTAGGTAATAACTGAAACACAGTTAGGTCAAAAATAGTGAAATAATTTTAAACGTGACTCTTATACTGGATTTTTGTTAAGACAAAACAAAGGCATGAGGTTCCTTGGAGAGTTATGGCTATGGAGGGAGTGAGCTATCTGAAATACAGATTTTCTGCCTTATCAGACTTCTTTTAAATGGCTTTTCTTCAAAATTACACAGAGTTTTGGAATTTCCCCTCCAAATTCTATGTCTGCACTTTTGGCACTTGCTGTACCTATGTGGTTTCATCCCAGAAGGGTGCTGCAGACAAGTGTTGAATCTGCACAAATGTTTCCAAATCAAAACAGTCAAAGTGCTACTCTATTTCCCTGGTTCTCTGATGTTTAGAAATAAACATTGGCAGTGATTATTTATGGCGTTTTGGAGCATTTCTGCGCATGTCAGCAGCACAGTCTCCCAGACTGGTGGAGCTTGCAATTTTTTCTGGTGACTCAAAAGTGCAGGCTTGGAAACTGTATTTTAAAAAAGGGGAAATAAGACAAAGTGCTGCATGGGACACCTGCAGCAGCTGTTTACTGCAGCCAAGGCACCCTGATGCTCCAGGGGACAGCCAGGAGCAGAGCCCGGTGCTGGATGTGGCACAGCATCACCAGAACCCTGGCCAGCAAACAAGTGTTCTTCCACACTTGTCCTCAGCTCTCTCTCTGTTTTGGGTTTTTTTTCCCCACAGCTTTCATAAATCTCCAGCCCCTTTGTTGAACATCTTATTGTTTCCTCTATCTGGAAGATGTTTTTGCCACACCTCGCCTAATCTTATGTGTAAAATCTCCTTTACATCCCTGCTCTTTGATGGCACGTTTTGCTCTCACCCAGAGAACAAATTCTAATATCTGAATTTCCAAAATTATTTTGTTTAATCATTTTCTATTTCTTATCTTGCTTGTCTTGACTCCCTTCCTATAAGTCTTGATTTGCTCCTTTTAAGATTTACTGCGAAGTACAAATTGTTTCTATTTGTGTCTGTGAAGTCAGTTGTGAGGTGTCTGGGGAACATTTGCTTTAAAAACATAATAAGAAAATAAACAACATCAGGGAAAGCTAAGCTGGCTTATTGTCAATCCATTTTCCACCTTAGGAGGATTTCTCTTTTTTTTGCATCATTTGCATTATTGCCTTATTTACATCATTGCTGTTTTCTGGGAATCGCTCCAATGGTGGGACTGAGGGGTCATAATTTGATGGAATATGGTGACTGTGATGCCAGCTGAAATGTGCACTCACTGTTCTTTTTGGTGAATGTTCCTGAGAGAGCAGGATGCTGGAGAAAATGGATGACCTACTTTTATCCTCTGCTCTGGAGATCCAAGGTTGTGAGGCTGTTCTAAAACACATGCAAAACCCAAACGGGATCAGTGCCGTGGCTTCCATTTACACTGCTGTAAGTAAAATCAGAATTGCAGGGTAAAGATAAAGTGCAAATATTTTTCTGTCTGCAGCATGGCTCCACCCTGCTATTCTTGGGAAACTTCATGTCCAACACTGCTGTGAAATGGCATACAATCATCCCCAACTGCTTTTAATTATGTTAGCAGTGTTATTGTTGCTGTTATCATCTGAGGATATGACTGAAGCCCTATTTATACAGAAAAGTAACATCATTTGTTGGCCCAGCTGATACACTGACAGGCTTTCTGGTATATAAACATGAAAAAGAGTTTGTGTGCCTGAAAACATACCTGCTTGTTTCCCCCAAACCATCAGTTTGTTCTAATAAAAGGTATTACCTCTCCTTGTAGAATTTGTCTCATTTAATTATATTAGCTCTGAAAACAGCTAAACTAAACTGCATAAGATAATTTGTTTTGTCCCAAACCTGTGCTGTCAGCTCCAGCTGAGACCCTCTGTTTCCGAACAGAGCTGGAACATCAGCTTGCAATTATTACCAGATACATATTAAATTGTGTTAATGAAAGACATCAGATAAAGCATAATGAAAATCAGAAAGAGCACTAAGCATCAGACTTCAGGCTTTGAATCAATCTTTGAGAGACAGGGCTGAGGCTGACAAGCTGTGTCTTCTCCTGCTCTTGGTGCCAGCATTGGGTCTGAAGGGACCCAGGTCTGTCCCAGTGAGGCAGCTCCTGTACCTCCACCTTGCTGCATTGTTATTTTCACACTGACCCATTTCTCTGTCTGGCAGAAACCCAAAGCAGAAGCCCCAAAACACTTGAACTCACTGTATTTCAGCTCAAGACAAGCAAGAATCATCCAAAAATCTTTGGCCAAAATTATTTCTAACCAGGTTTCCAGCCAAATTTGTAGGCTCAAGGGAGTCAATGATCACAGACAAGCAGCCAGACATTTTCTGTCTAACTTTGCTTCTGATTACAAATGGGCAAACATAATGGATGGAGTCATTAATTGCTCAAAAACAACACTGGGAGTTTGATGTAATGGGATCAATACTTAGATACAATGATGAGGAATAAAAGTATTCAGTGCATGGGCAAAAGAAAAGCTTGGCTAGCAGGATGGAAACAATTTTTAATGCTTCATTGTACCTTGACTACAAGATACACACTACAGTGTTTAGCGTCATGTTTGACTTAGAGCATTAGAGAAAGGCTTTGTTTTGATCACGTGCACACTGGCCTGCTCTTAACATTTATTCCTCAGGAGTAAGGACTTTATTTCATGCAGAATTTGCAGACTGGAAAAATTAATCTTTTGTATGCCTTCTTCCTTGGAGAGGTTTTTTAGAAGGAATATATTTGTTCGGTAGCTTTATATCTTTTTGTTAAAGTGCTTTCTCCCTCTTTCCCCTTCTCCACAGCTTGTTTACTCAGGGAATAAAAACTTGACCTTGGCTTTAAGGTCTCTGGTGTTTCAGACTGTGCAGTCAGCAGAGAGTAAGGGGAAAAATCGATGTGTGCCGTATTAGACAAGTGTAAGAGTAATGCATAAGTGCTGGGAACTCATCCTGGAAATGGAAACAGCTGAGGTAGTTCTTAAAGGAGAGCACATCCTCTCCTTTAAGATGCATCTCTTGTGGCTAAAGGCCCACACCCCATCTTCTCCTTCCTACACCCTTTCTCCAGCTGTCTAACACATCCTGGGGGACAGAAGAAGACAGGGATGGACCAAAGGTACCCATCTCATCTTGATGGGAGCTGGGCTCAGGGAACAAAGAGGCTCAAATCTTTGCCTCCCGCCAGATCTGCCTCTGTGTCTGTGACTCTGGATATTACAGGGCTCCTGCCAACATCTCCAACAAAATGTATGTCAAAAGAATCAGCAAGGCAGGTGAGAAAGGGCAGCATAGCAGAAAAGAGAGGTGGTGCTGTTAATGAGGGTGTCAGTGACTGATAAGATTGTGTTTGTCACCAGTGGGCTTACAAAACACCCTGTCTGTGCTGTGTTTTGGGAGAAGCTCTGTTGTTTCTTTGCCATTTCTTGATTTATGGGGTGAAATCCTAGTTGAGCTGTCTCCATGTACTGAGTTTGGGGAGGCAAAGTCAGATTTTATCTCCCACCCATGCCTTTCCAAGAAGCTGTATGGATCATTGCCATTTAAATGCAATTCATATTTAATTCAATGTATTTAAATACCAATGAAATGTCCTCGGCAATAATAGCAGACTGTTAATACATATGAGTATGAAATTCTTAATTAATTAGATGACATTAGATTATCAGTTGTGTTCTCAAAACAGCTCAAAAGTACTCTTTTAAAGGGAATTAATATTTAATAGGAAAAAAAAGCAACAGCATCCTGAAGTCTAAATTAAATGTGTGTGCCTTTGTGGCTTTTACAAGTATTTTACTCATAATTTAGTCTGCCAAGGAATTGCATCATAGGTGTTTTCTGCAACAGTGGAGGTTGCCCTGGGAGTGCACTGTCCATCAGGCTTCCCTGCAGAGCCTGCTTCTTCTTCTCAAGCAAGGACCTGGGTACCTCTCTGTGGGCAGGGAATCTCCTTTGTGCCCTGTCCTGCTGTGGACAGAGGCTCCATGTGAGATTTGTGCCCCCAGCAGGAATCAAATGCCACATTTCACAGGATTATCAGGTTAACATTCCCACGGCTGGCACATTTGGGGTCACCTCCCAGGTATTGCAAATGATGGTCATAACCAGGGAACATCCCCATGAAAAGAACCTGTGAGGTTAATGCTCTGCATGTGGAAACAGCTGACTTGTCACAGCAGTAATGGCCATTCCTCAAATAAATTAGGCCCATGTATGTACATCCTAATTTGCAAATAATCCATACATGTCATGGAATAATTTCCATTTTCCTTTGTATGTAATAGAAAATGAGGCAGAAGACAGCTGAAGTGAATTTCAAGATGAAGTTCTCTAAGAAAACCATATTCTTGTAAAAAAACTCCATTGTTCAGGATAACATGAGAAACCAGCTGCTAAAATTCAGTCACTTTTTTCAGGGCAGAAAAGGGTATTGACCCTATCTTCAACACAAATACTCACCATTAGATTCCTTTGTTTTTAAAATTGTTTTCTACAAACTTTTATTTATCCTGCTTCCTCATGACTGCACAAATTAGATAAAAAATAGCATGATAGTCTCTTTTCAGTTTAAGCACATAAAGCAAGTATGAATAGTTTTGGCCATGATTTTATTTTCATGGCTGTTTCAGAGCTCCAGATGTTACTGCTCTGATCCACCCTCGATACCAGCAGGGCTTTGTCTGTACCACTCTGTTATAAACACCACTAATAGTAGCAATACCAGCAAGGAGATCTTAAGTTATCTCATCTCCTCCTTCAATTTTGCCCTTACAACGCCACATCAGGACATTTTGCTGGAGCTGGTGGGAGGGAGGGGTATCGATTTTCTCAAGATTGCTGGCTTTTTCTCATCCTATGTGGTGCCCAGGGTTGGTATAAATTGTGCCGGGAGCACGGCATGGTGCAGGCATGGCTGGGGCTGGGGCTGCAGCAACGCCTGCTCACTCAGACAGTTCACAGCAGGGACCTTGCTTGAAATCTCAGTGTATTTTTAGTTGAGCTATGTGAGGGATGAAAGTAGGGCACCAGCGCTCAGCAGAACTGTACAGACAGGTTTTGCATACGGAGCAAAACTGGAGAACGCGGTGGGGGTTGGGCTTCTCCGTCTTTTTCTTTCATTCTGCTGACTTTGTGCAAAAGTTGAACATCAGGTTTTACCCATTGAACTTACATGAGTTTGTATAATAGATGTGTGGGGGAGAAACAGCCTGTTCAGAGCCGGGGCAGTACCAGCCTGGTCTGCATTGCCACTGGCCCCAGTGAGGGAGCTGGGGTGGGAAGAGGTGTCAGCAGCTTCCTCTGGACATCCTCCCGGTGTTCCTGGCTGGGAAACCGAGCAGGGAAATTGGCATCACTCAAGGTGCTTCTCTCCAGCCTTATTCTGTGGTCTGGAAAGCAATTTGAATGGAAAATGAAGAGAGTTTGAGGAAGGAAAATGGAACAGAAATTAAAGGAGTGGAGTCTGGGCTTGATAAACTCTTCAAAACGAGCATTTCTCCCCACCAAAAGGAAGTATTTTATTTTCCCTGTAAGGAGACAAAATGAACAGCAGGGACTATTGTTGTGGCAAGAACACCTGGAGATGTGCGAGCTGCAGCGAGAGCTGGCTGGCAGGGATAGCAATGGCATAATTTGCAGCAACATCTGCAGTTGGCCCAGCAGCCACCTCTCCTCATTAATTAGCAGAAGCAGTAGCTTTGCCAGACAGTCCCATTGGCTTTTGCCTTGTTACTCTACCCCTCAGCTAATGAGCCATCCTCTTCCCTTCCTGCTGAGTGAGGCCAGCCTGACCTGAACGGGCACAGAAATTCAGTGTGCATGAAAGGGGGTGGCAGTGCTTGCATCATTTTGTGTATCCACCCTGCAGGTTGTATTTACTACAAGCACGTGATTCAGCAGCAGTGGGCTGGGGGCTTATGGCATAATAGCAGAGGTTCACTGATGACTGCCCTGTCTCTCCCTGTGTATCTAATTTTCTGCTGCAAGGCATGAAGCCATGTGTGTATGGGTCTGGCTTTCCTCTCTGAAACTGTTTTGGATTACATGTAGTTTATTCACAGTTCTGCTTTGATCCTCCAAGCTGACACACATGTTCTTTGACCTTGCCTCATTTTGTCTGCCTGGAGATGATCCACAACACTGTCCTTCAGGAGTGATTTGGTTTCCACCAGTGAGAGAATATCATAACCCAGCTTTGCTTAACCCCCATTTCCACAAAATAACCCAGTTGTTCAAGAAAGCAACACGTGGGTCAGTACAGAGACCTCATGGACATCTTTGCCTGGCCAGTCCATGCCATCTCCACAGGGCACTGTCCTGGTGGTGAATTACTGCAGTAATGGAGAAATTAATAGAAGGCAGAGGAAGGCAGCAACCATTAGAAAGTCCCTGGGAAGCTCAGCTTTCTTGTACAGGGTTGCACTTAAGATCAGATGTCAGCTCCTGCACCTGGCTGTTACCTGGGCAGCTCCAGGTCTTGCTGCAGGGGAGTTTCTCTCCAGTGGCGGCTGGCCATGCCCGTGGTGGTGCAGGCAGGACCAGGTTTGCCTGCACACAGAGTAAGCCTCAGGCAGTCTCACTCAAGTCATTTCATGCACAGTTTAATTCTTTGCATGGTGGGGAGGGGGACTTATTCCAAGAAAACCCGATCCAAAATGATCAAGGTGGCTTAATAACACGAGGCAAATGGCAGTGCTATGGCCCCGCTAGACAATAGCAAAACACATTCGGATGCGCAGCTCAGACCTTGCTGCATTACACATGTAATTAGGTTGTTTCCATGGTAATGATCTAATTATGGTCTTCTTGGCTTTGTGTAATCACATTTGCTGCATTTTGGCAGAGCTGTTTTCCTTATTTTTGAACTGCAACACTTGGCAAGATGTTCTTTCTAAAGCCGAATAATAATTTTTGCCTGATGGAAACCGACAAGTCTGTGAGCTTTTATTTAAAGCAGGGTTGAAGGTACAAGACGAGACAAAACTGTATATATAGAATATCTATAATGTATATGTATATATAAAGAAGGATTTTTATCCCTGTAATTTCTATTCCTCCTTCCTTCCTACCTTTTTTTTTTTTTTCTTTTTTCCGGAGTGCTTAAAATAATGAATTGTAGCAGTGGCTCCCACATGGGAGTGGAAACTCCAGAGACCTCTTTTGTGTTCCTGGGGTTAGGGATGGACTGACCTTAAGGCATGAGATTACACCTTTCTCTGCTTTATTTTCCATGTCTGGGGATGATACTGACTTCAGACAAGATGCATATGCAAAATGTGCATTATTTCTGATAAACTCTTTCAGCTCCTGGTAAGAATGATACCTCAGGGAGAGCTGGTGAAATCCTGGCCCCATGGAAATCTGAGGGCAGACTCCTATTGATTTCCACAGTGATGCAATTTCCCATGTGGCTGTTCAAACACCTTAGGGAAAAAATCAGATAGAAAAAGCCAAACCTCACAGTCTGGACTCTCCACCCTGCTGCCCCAGAGCTGGCCCAGGAGGGTGATGTTAGACTTCAGGGACACAGGAGGTGTCTCTTCACCAAGGTATTGCCAGGAAATCCTGCTGATGGATTTCTTGCTCCCTGGTGGGATCTCCTTTACCAAACCCATCCCCTCCCTAGAGATCAGCTCATCCCTCTGTGTTATAGGGCAGTTTTGGGCAGGTGCAGTGTTCAAGGCTCTGCCAGAGCTGGTGCTCACAGGGATTTACTGTGGTCTGTGCTCTGTTGTGTAGGAGAGGTGCTTATTATAGCCTGAAATCCCTCCCAAGGCAACTCCCTCCTTGGAGTCAGCTGCACGATCTGGCTCTTACTTATCACTTATAAAGATTTTTAAAGCTTTCCTGCAAAACAAAAGATATATTTCTGGCTTGAGCAATAAGGGATCTGGGGAAAGCCAGGAGATGAAAGGTCAAGCAAGAGGAGCTTGTGAAACCACACTGGAGCAGAACTGCAGGCTGTAGTCAGCCAGGAGCTTGTACTGCAATTGACAGGGCTATTCATGGAAAGGGTTTTGATTAGAGTTGCCATGACAATGGGAAACACCTAAAAAAGATCTATGAAATGTTATATCGGCATCAAGCCAAGAAGTTAAGCCAAATCCTGTGCTCTGGTTATTCCTGTGAGTCAGTGCCTTTCATCACAGCATTGCTAAAAGAAGGATTTGCTCGTCTGACTTTGAAGATTTGGGAGAAACAGGTATGAAATGTAAATTATGATGGAAAAGATTCGTGCTGTAAAGAATTCACTGTGGAAGGGTGCTGGGAATCTTGTAAATACTGTTTTCAGCTCTTGCTTACTGTACTGCACATACACACATGGAGTCCTGTGATTTTGATGGACAGGTGGGTATGGCTGTGTTCTGAATGAATACAATATAGCACCCACTCTGCACGGCCTCTAGGGTCTAGGGATTGAAATTTCCATCTCTAAACCTTTAGTGAGAGTTTTCAAATCCAAAATGAGTGGCACTGAATTTCAAGGACCCAGCAAAAATTATTCACTTTTGCAAGCAAAGTGTTTTCTCAAGATATCAGAGGTGAGAAGAAAACCTGGTGTTGCCAATTTTTTAATGAATAATGATGTGAGGGAGGGTGGGTTTTTTTCCTTCATTAGAGGTATCTCTGAGTACAGGATCCCTGGAGCTTCCAGCAAGGACCAGAGACTGCATTCCCCTGACAGTTTGTTTTTTTAATTTTTTGCAGAACTGACCATGCTGTTAGCCTAGAGAAAGAAAGTTATGCTGTTGAGCCATATGCTTTCCTGTTATGTTCTGCAGAGAATAAAGCTGTGATTAGCTATTGCCACTTCAGTTTTAGCAGATTGACACCTCTCAAATGCCAAGATATGCCCAAATAAGCCCACAACAAATGCTTGTGAATGGACAGGCAACTGCATAGCAGTCATGGTGAAAGTCAAATAACAGCAGTGGAGTGGGGTGGGGGTCTCAGGTCTGCTCTGTCACTTCTCCTGGTGATGTGAATGCCTTTTGTGGGGATCTTTCACTTCTAATTTGACTTGTACCTCTTTCTTGCAGAGCACCCTGATGGACCAGCTGCCTGAAGGGGACAGGTGGATTTTATCCATTCAGGACAGCAGTGCAGGGTACAAAACACAGCCAGGGAGGGGCATCATCTCCTGCTTCTCCTCCTGTCTCCACCCCACCTAACAGCTCAGCAGCAGAAAGGACAGGCTTGTGTTCAAAGAGAATAATGGTATGTTAATGAGAGCCCTGCTCCCTGAAACTGCTGGTTCCTGTACTTTGGCTCTGGCTGTGGTATTGGAGAACATGGAATACCATATTTTACTGTGCAGGCTGCACAGATTCCCCTGCTGCGCAAATCCCCGCGTGTGAACCTCAGTTATCACCATCTCGTGCCTTCAAGGTACTGCATCCTTGTAGGGCTGAAGTCAGAGCTGAGGAGCCTGTCCTGCTTTCCACAAGCCTGTGAATTTCACTAATGCCACCAAGGGTTTTATGTCTGCCAGTACCAGACCCCCCCAGTTTATTCTGCCCTTGTTCCCTGCTTTTGTAACCCAGATATTTGCATAAAACAGAGCAGCAATGCCAAGTGCTGGTGCCTTCATTCCTGCTGCACAGGCTCCATATGCTGCCTATCTGTGTCAATTCCAGGGAGCTCTGCCATTGCAGGAGGACAATTTTCAGACTGTGTGTGTAAATTAGAGCTGACAGTCTGCAGCTTTAATTCATGGACTGAAGCTGATCTTTGCTCACATCCTACCCATCAGATAACCTTAGCACCATGATCAATACAGCCAGATAATTACAGTTAGAAGAAAAGCTAAGTGCAGGTTTCCAGTGTTTTTTTCATCAAAACAAAGTCCTAGGGATATGCTCCTGCCAAGGCTTAGACAATTCTCCTTTATTACACCGGGAGCTCACACAAACCTAATACTATATAATTCTTTCTATGTGAACACCCTCAACCAGAAATTCCCTCTCATCTAAATCTAGCTCCTCTAACTTGGTATGAGTCTCTAATTCTGCATGTGTTGGGGGGAAACTGTCCCTCTGTTTCCCTGCTGATCTAGTGCCAAATCCACTGACATCAACAGCCAGGAGGAGAATGGCTGAGAAAAAGGAAAACCTGATCCATGAAATTTCAGAGATTTCTGAAGAAAAGCCTTCGGCCTTTTCTACCTAAAGTTGGTTGATATAATTTCCCACTTGCACCTGGTCACCCCAGAACCTGTTTTTCAAACACATGTTGTTCTTTTGCTCTTTATGCATTTGCTTTTCCAGCTGCCATGTGAAGCTTGTTCTTTGCAGGCACTGATTTAGGAGATCCTGGCAAGCAGAAAGCCATTTCACACTGCCCTGGGAAACACGAGTCAGCCTGGGGATATCCTGATTTTCTGTGTCAGGTGGAGCACTAAGGAAGACACTGCTGCTGACCACAAACATTGACTGCCAAGCCTGAAGGATATGTCACTGTCCAATGCATGTTGTCAAGTGAAACATGGTGTTTATTTTCACTTTACAATTTACAGAATCAACAAGATCCACAAGGCATGGATGGATCTGGGTACCTCAGTCAGGACCCAAAGAACAGCTCAGTGATGGATAAAACTCACCCCTGTGCACCAGAGCAATGCTGTAGATGAACAGGGAAAGGCTGATGTCCAGCTCTGACTCCAAGGGCATCTGGAATTAAAGAGCAGTAGTAACCCTGCAGCAGCAAGAAAGGAAAATGACTGTGATCATTAACTGCACAGCTATAAATTCTCTGGGATGAGAAACTTTCACACAGTTGTGAAGAAGCCATCATCAGCATGGGCTCTGGTGCACATGCACACACACACAGCATATGTACACACAGAGAGATCAATAGATTGCATATGGTGCACATGGCATAATTCATGATTCTTCCTGAAGGCTGTCACAAATCTGAGATGTATTGGTTAAGAAGAGTACAGGGGTAGTCTTTTAATTAGTCCACAGCTTGGCTGCATTGTAAAATTTACTCTCTGACATTGCAGCCAAAATTTACAACCTTTTAAATCAAAGGAACATCTCATAGTCTGAGTTTTTGCTAATAGGAGGTGTTAATGATAAAAGCACAAGCCTGGAAAAGTAACATGTTAGACAATTACTCATAACATTCAGAAGTGTTTCTCAGGCCAAGGTGTTATCCTATAAAAATTAATTCGAAAATATATGGGGCTCCCAGATGCCTTACTCATATCTGTATATTACCTGCCTGATGCTGGTGGAAGGAAAGCTGCCCTTTGCTCCTCTGAGGTGAATTCTTCCCAGAAGTGCTGTTAAATGAGCAGGGTTTGGCTGTCATAGGGCCTCCAGCTCAGGCAAATCCATACAGGAGAGGAACAATTCCTGGTGAACACAGCCAGGGCTCAGCACCCTCAGTGAGCGCTCAGAGACCCTGAGAGGACAGTAGGACACTGGTTTGAGAGGATTTGGGTGTTGGAATAGATGACTGTGGCTCTTGGCCACAATATTTTGCTTCAAAAGACACACTTTATTCTCTCTTGGCTTCATAGCAGCTGTTGCCAGATGTGCCCTACTCTTTGGTAGGATAGGAAAGAGAAAGACATTATCTTCAGAGCTGGTTTGAGGACACACTGAGTGCTTCCTGCAGAAATAGCTGTTCTCTGAAAAAGTTTATGTTGTGCAGTTGTTCCTTACTGCTGACCAGTTATATTGTATGGCTTTTTCATTTGTTTTCAGTTATTTTGAAAAGTTTATTTTCAGTTTTGTCCTATTACAGCCATTCTTGCAATGAGCCTTCCTTTCGAGCTGCATGGTTCTTTCATATTGAAATGTTTCATTTGGAAAATGTCTAAAGGTGAATTTCAATCATTGAAAATTATTTTCCTTCAAAAATAGTAAAAAATATTGCTTAGGCCAGCCACTAAATATTCCAGGGTTTTCTATTCAGTGATTTCTAAACATGACTGCTGACAGAGTCTTAACTACCACTACAGAAAATTAACTGGAAAATCTTTTGCTCTTTAGGCTATGGTCCAAAGACAAAGGCAGGAGCACAAGAAGCTCGTTTTGACACCAGATATACTCTTTTTTTTTGTATTTATTACATCTGTTACCATACTGCAAGTAGTAGATTAGAGTTTCTCATAATAGACACACCCTAAACAGTTTACAGATTCCTAGAGGTGACTATGTTTGGTTTGTTCATTTGTGTTTTAATCAGCCCCAGAGGGAAAGTCTATTCCCCAGTCTGCTGAGGAATTTTAGGCTGCTGCACTGCAGGTTATGGCAATTGTGGGTGAATATGGCTTTCTGTGTCCAAAGTAGTGAAACTCTCTCATTACACTTGTTGATGCTTTCAGCTTCACCAAAGAAAACAAAGAAAAGGAGAAAAGCCTTTTTTTCATGGGCATGTAGTGATAGGACAAAATGGAATGGCTTCAAACTTAAAAAGGGTAGGTTCAGATTGGGTATTTAGAAAAAATTCTTTACTGAAAGGGTTGTGAGGCACTGGAACATTCCGTCCAGGGAAGGTCTGGATGCCCCATCCCTGGAAGTGATCAAGGCCATGTTGGACAGGGCCCTGAGCAACCTGGTCTAGTGGAAGATGTCCCTGCCTATGGCAAGAGGGATTGAAAATGGATGATATTTAGAGCCCCTTCCAACCCAAACCATTCTATGATTCTATAAACAGGACTGTGGTGGATAGTTTTCCTTATTTCCAGTAACTCTTCCCACTTCAGGAGACAGTCACAAGAAGAAGAGGTACTATGTATGCTTGGATATATTTCAGGGTGCTGCTTGCAAATGCTGCACTGGCCCCTCTCCTGCCAGTCTGTATGTCCTGGGAAATGCCAGCTCCCTCCAGGGCATCCCAGAGCCCAGCCTGGGAAAGGTTTTGCACCTGTGGGGAGGGAGCAGCAGAGGTGTGTGGTTTGGATGCTGTTGGCTGTGGGTAAAAGCCTGGGGAAAGCCCATTAGTTAAGAGCTGAGGCACCCGATGCTGTTATCGCTAATGCCTTCAGCACAGGACAGGGTTGCAATCAATTTCATAATAAATCAACCCCATTTTCTAATATGAACCAATTTATCTGCCAGGCTGACTTGCCAAACACTATTAGAGGCTGAGGTCAAACTGAAAAAGACATATCACATTTTCAGCTTCTCCTCCTAACTTCATATCTCCAAGGCACATTCTGCAGTCACTGGTTCACAGCTCTTCCCCCTCCCTGGAGACTTCTCCTTCAGGAGACTTTCATTTAGAGACGATACAGACAGAGCAGGAATTATGTATTAATGCCAGCCACTAACATGATAGCTAAGGCTGAAGCTATCACCTGCCTTTTGTCACCACTGTACTGTATTTATAGAGATAGAATAAAAAGATTATTTGAAAGTCTTGATTTGCAGCAGAACCAAGAAAATCCTGGTTTACTACAACTAAGCCAATGTTATGATTTTTATCTGTTTTCATTTAGACTACAGCTCTGGTGGAGACACCCATCTTAAAGAATTAGCAACGGTAAACAAGATAGGAGAGAGATTTGAGAATGTTATTTATAGAAGGAATCACAGAGAGATGGCCATAAAATGAGTAATACATAGCAAACATGGATAAGGATACACAAAAGAAACAAAGGAATCTCTGCCTTGAATGGTCATTGTACAGCACAGGCTTGTGGAAAATTCACGTACAGGGGAGCGAGGAGCTGGGAGCTGCTGGCAGCCAGGAGCCTTGGGCTGCACCAGATGAAAACATGAGTGTTTAACTATTCATGTGACATTACAGAGTGGCACAGTCAGGCACTGCCATTGCCAGACCAGCTGAGTATTGATTATCCCATTTGGAAGAGTTAAGGCATTGCTGAAAGCTGGAATAGGAATGACTGCATCAGCAATTCCCATCCTGGGCGAGCGTGCACGCGAGCAGGCACGGAAACAAAGGGTGAGAGGTGCCTTCCAGGGCAGCCATGGATGGCAAAAGTGGCCTTAGTCTAAAGAAAAGCTTGGAGCAGGAAAGGATAACCAAAACTGCAGCACAAAAGTGTTAACTTGCAGCCAGGCAGATACAAACCAGGTACAAGTCACGCATGAGGAATGCATTCTCTAATAACTCAAATGCCATGGCAGCAGCACAAATGCCACCAACACCCAGGCATCCATGGCAGCAGCTTGGCTTTTCCCATGCTTGCCTCCTTGCAAATTCCTACTTGCAACACTATTTCCATTAAACTAATGGAAATAAAATCCAGATTGCAGCATGTGTTTAAGGAAGTGCTTCACAATTTACAATGATGCCAACAAAATAGTCAGGATGACTTTTTTAATCAAAAAAAAGAGAAAGGATTGCAAGGGCTGTAAGGGTTCATACTTCTGAAAGATAAGAAAGCCAAAGCATTTAGAATGCAAATCTAGGTGAAGCACCAGTGCTCAGAAAGGGCAGTCAGTAGAAATTTCAGTGACACAGACAGTTACAGGAGATGCCAAGAAAGATGGCTGGTTTGACTCTTCCATGCAAAGGGAATTCTCTCTGGTGTATTTTTTAAAATCTTTTAGTTTTAAAATTAAACACTTACCTACTGGAAAATAACTCAAACTCTTTTTATTCCTGGCTAGGCACTTCTAATATCCCTTAATATTTTTCCCCTAATGCCAATTAAAAAAAAAAAATCCAGGCAGAGAAGAATTGGTCAAATCCACAGCAAACAAAATTACTTATAATGTGCTTTAAAAAATTATGGCTACAAAGGCATAAAAAGAAGGATGTACTCTCTTAATCTTTTCTTTCCAAAGAAGCTGGCCCTTTTCTATCCTATATTGTATGTAGCTGATATATATCAGTATATCTTCATATGCAAATATGATTTGAAGTGCAGCCTGCTGGACTCAGTGGAAGGGTTTCCTCTGGCATTCATCAGTGCTGAGCCAAGTCCATACTACTAATGAAATTTCTTAGATAGTAGTAATAACATTATGAGTGGTGTCACCTTTGTTATAAACCCAGGGACGATAATATTCAATTTGACACTACCTTAGTTTTCCTGAAACTTTGGTCCAGATGCCTCTCCCTGCCTAGCCATGAAGTTGACTACAATGAGAAAAAAGCAGCAGGAATGTGGCTAAAATGGTGAAATTCTATTACATTTATTCTGAATGGAAGCACAGTGAAAGGAGTAGGTTCCACAGAGCAACCACAAATTACTTCCCCACAGCCTCACAGATTGTAAGTGGTTTGTGCTGGTGACTTGGGTATCAACAGCCAAGAAAACGTAATATTATTATTCAGAAATTTCACCCTTGTGATTTTTGCAAAATGTTAAAATTACAAAATTGAAGGGAAAATGTTTTAGGTTGTCGTGAAGTTGTTCTTTCTCCCCTTCCCCACGAAAATCCCCAAAACTAAAACTCCAAAGGTCTAGAAGTAAATATTTGTTTGACTAAAGTCTGTTTTATCCCATCTTCAGCTTAAGGTTCTGAAGGAATTAAAATTAGAAACTTTTAAACTAATTAATTTTAAATACTGCAAAGAAGAGAATTAAATTTTCATGTCTGAGTGCCAAAACGAATCATTTGAGCTTTAGAAGTTAATTTTCATACACAGCTTCTGTTCATTTAAATTGTAGTTTTGGAGGACTTTCTTCTCAGCCAAACTGCAAAAGGGGCAGTGGATTTATGCACTGCAACACATCTGGATGAGGGGTCTGTGTCAGCTGAGCTGACCAGGAGGCAGGGAAGGGGACAATGAAGGTTTGCCTGGAGCCTGGGGATGTCACCTGGCGTCCTGAGCTGTGTCCCTCAGCAGAGGCTGGCTCCACCAGTGGAGCAGAGAGAAGCCCTGCTGACCTTTAGGCTGCCCTTGCTCCATCTCAGCCTGGCACAGGTCACAGTAACCCATTATCCCTCCCACTTCCACATGATGGAAAATTTTTTTGTTTGGAAAATCTCCCCTTATGAATAAGCTCGGCAGGGAACTCTGCAATAACAGTAAAATACCTGCCATGAAGCAAGTTGCAATTTCTTTCCCCGTATAAACCTATCTGTAGAAAATGATGCCACAGCCACTTACATTAAACTGTCAGTGAGCACATCCCTTAAAAGCTTTTTATTCTGTTTTTAATTTACGGTGCTTGACAAGGAGGAGAATTGAGCGTTGCTGGTGCCGATCCCAGCGTGGCTCAGCCCATTTGCTCTGGCCAAGTGCTGGGCCAAGTGCCCGACAGCCCCAGCCGTATATCCTGGTTTTTCATTAACAGATATTGTCACTCCACCACCTCTGCACTCTGTTTTTATCCAGCTACTAAGCCCTGGAAACCATTAGGTGTCTTTCTCCATTAGGCATTAAAAACAGGTACGTGTATTTGAGCAAGAAGCTTTCTCTGGACGCATGACACTTCCTCTCCTTTTCACCTACATGATCTCATTTATCCCACAGTGTTTTAGACACTTTGGGATGGACAGTGCACCAGGAGTGCTGTGGTCCTTCTGGCTGTGGCAAATAGGAAGGACAGGATCCCAGCAGGGACCACCCTCACACGGAGCAGCTCACAGCTTGTGACCCCTCCATCGACTGCTTTGGGGACATTTGTGAAAGACATCCAGGACAGAGATTCTGCTCTCACTTGGCTTCAATTTACTGCAACTGTAGCTGCAGCCCCACTGGAAATTGGTATCTGCAATCAATAAAACTCAGAATCAGCTTTAAACTTAAGGAGAAAAAGACCAAACCTTGGGATATTCCATATATCCCAAGGATATATGGAATATCCCAAGCAGCTGCTGACTTTTGCAGGGGAAAATATCTGTGCTTTTTAAAGAGTACAGACCCTGCTCCTGCTTGGTACGGTGCCAAAACAGCAGTGTCTCTCCCAGACCTTCACCCCTGTGTGATCACCACTGTATCAGATGTTTCAATGTCATAGTGTCAGCTCGTTAGTAAGGGGAAAGAGCTTCCCTTGATTAGCAGTACTCTCTGATCAGTAGGTATTTAAGGAAGCAGTCTCTGAGTGTTGCCTTCTGCAGCATGCATTAGGACAGCCCAAGGTTTCTGCCCCAAGATACATTCCTGTGGTCAGAAACAGATGGGTGTGGGACAGGGAATCTTGTCTGTGACTCCTGAGCTTGGCCCAGGAGCAAATTTCAGGAGCAAACACCCAGTCAAGCAATGTGGAAGACAAATGAGAAAATCCTCCTGCTCTGGGCAGACAGGGGAAGCAAAGGAGATCACCTTGGCCTCCCTTCTTGCCCCTATACCCACCCACCATGGTCTGTACGCTCAGGGAGCGTGGCTGGAGATGAAAGCTTCAAACAGCTTAGTGAGGCAGTAGATCTTTTATTCTCTTCTATTCTTATTTACGTGGTGGAAGGGCCAGGCTGGTCCCTGATCACAGTTTTGGGCAGCCTGTATAACTTGGGCATCTGGGGCAGCACTTGCTAGATTCCTGAGTTAAAATCATGGCTTTCAGAAGATGGTGGTCCCAAAAATCAGACAGAGATGTTGGGAAATAACTAATTGCTAAGAGAAGCAATATGGCTGGGCTTAGAGGCCTGGAAAACCTGCGAGGCCTCAAGGACAGCAGTGAAACCACTGCTCCTGTGGCACATATTTGAATTTCTGCCAGGGGGAAACTTCTGAGCTTTAACTAACAAATGGAGGTATTTTTCTGCCACAAGGAAGCTCTCTTTTGAGTCTGGGAAACCTAATCTGCTTGCAGTACTGATGGCTCATGGAAAAGTTTGGCAGATGGAAGCAGAGCGAGGCGGGGCAGGGTGCCAGGGATGCGGTGGAGTGGAGGTGTCCCATCCAACAAGTCGTGTCTCCACCCCACTTCAACTCCTTTTGAGAGAGGCACGAGTGTCTACCAGGGCAGATGTGTCTCGTGGGATAGTCACGTGGACTTTCTAGGAGCCTTGTGGAATTTGTTTCAGAGTGCACAAGAAACTGCATCATCTCCCAACAAGCTTTCCTTAAGAGCTGGTGCTGTCTCTCTGTGACTCAGTTCCCTCTGCAGGTCATGGACACATATCTTTTCTCCTGTATGTGTTATAAAAATAAATACATTAAAGATTGCACTGTCATTGGTGTCAGGTGTGTCCTACAGATAGGAATAAAAAGAATGCTCTGTGATTCTGTGATTCAAATGCACCACAGCAGATCTCCAGCACACTCATTTCTGCAACAGCAGGGAATGCCAGAATCTCTGTGCTGGCTGCTCTTCGTCTCCAGTGAGTGGCTCCAACATTTGGGATTCCCAGCAGGCTGGGAGTGAGCTGACAATGATGCCTCAAGTACTGCAGGTTGTTCTCGTAGCACCAGGTGCTCCCAGATGGGAGATGGAGATGATGGAGATGATGGAGATGATGGAGATGATGGAGATGATGGAAAGCTGCCCATGCACAAAGCCTCCCAGCACCTCCAGTGCCAGCTGCTCCTGGATAATCACCTCAGGCAGCCAATGCAGACTGGCCCAGGCTGCCTCTGGGCACTGGAGAGCTGTGGGACACTCTGGAGATGTCTCTGTGCCTCCAGTTCTGGTGGCAAACCTAGCTGCAAGTCAACACAGCAACACCCGTGTGAGACATCACATTTTGTAGCTTTGCTTCATTATGTCCAGAATACCCAGTAGTGGTAAAATCAAAGGGAGTCTTCCCATCTTTGCAATCTTTCCTGCCTGTACATTAAATAACAGTGGAAATACATTCATTCTGCCCTCAGTAGAAAAAAAGAGACGCTTGTCCTTCCCAATATTTGTTGGCTTCAAAACATCACCATGACATTCCTAATCTCTTTTACTCTTCATTGTTGAAATACAGGATTTTTTTGAAACAGGTTTCTAGTGTAGACAAAAAAACACTGTATTTCCTTCAGACTGTGTGTCCTCCGGGCTTAACAGTCATCCTCCTTTGTCCTGAGCCTGAAATGAAGCCCAAGATGAAGCAGGATGCTCAGCTGGGAACATTGGGACAGTGGGGCCAGGGCAGAGCCTCTCTGGTTGCTGAACTGATGGGCTACCAGCAGCTGCACTGGGAAATGATTGATTAGTTTTGCCTTTGCCATCTGCTAATTAGCTAAAGGAATGGGTTTGCAGATCCAGAGAGCTGCCTGAGGGGAGGAAAAGAGCCGAAGACATTGGCACCCTCGGGTCAGTGCTGACAGCACGCAGCAGCTCTTGAGGCTCCCAGCAAGGAGCAGCTCATGGGTCACGTTTTCTCCAGCCAGGAGCCACTTGCTGCCCCTGCCCGGCTGCCTCCATGGTGAGAAAGGGGAGGAAGGGGGAGAGCCTGCTCCAGAGCTTGACTTTAAAAGTCACAGTGACTTTAAAATTAAAATGAGTGAATCCATAAACGCCTACATGTTGGCATTGTTACTGTCAGAGCAGGGGACTGCAGGATCACCCTGGGGTTGAAATCCGGCCCCCAGCTGCACTCAGGCCTTAATATCTGGGAGCAGCATGGGCAAGTGAAGGGCAGGGTTTGGTGCCAGGACTGGATATAATTTCATGTGTTATGTCCACTTTATTGCCTACTTAGAAATTATAAAAATGTACTGTATTTTAAAACTGCAGTCATAGGACAGCAGTTTCCATCTGAATGATAATGAAACACACTCCAAGGTTACACTGGGACTTCACTGGTGCTATTAGAGATCAGCTCAAAGCTACAAAAGAAAAAATATATTGCACTAATAAGTGTTCCTCGTGTATAAGTTCCCCTTCAGGAGTAATTAAATGTGACTTTTTTTTTTTTTCTTTTAGATGGCTGATTTGTGGGATAGCTGTCATATTATTGTCTGACGCTCGAAAAAGAGAATTTGAAGACTGAGATATTTAAAGACAGTAACAAGTCACCCTGGGGAGAATTCCCACCTGCCTATGGCAGGAGCTACTGCTTGGGAAACGTGCTGCCAGGTCCATGAGTGAGGCCACAAAGGTGAATTTGACCCTGCTCCCTCCTTCCCATGGAGAAGAAGCTCAGGGGCACCTTCAGCTCTCCTGTCTGTACCTCCCACGGAAATGCTTCCAGAAATGGGAGGCTCAGTCTTTCAGGATCTTGGAAAGTCTCTGTATTGCTGGGAGGCATTGACCCACGCTCTTGCATGGCCATGCAGATGAATCCAGCTGTGCAGCCAAGGGATGAGCCCAGGAATGGACCTGGGGATGCAGTGGGGAAACACCTGCAGGGTGCACCCAGGAGTGCATCCCTGGCTTTTTACCTAAGCTGAACACACACCTTTTGTCCAGCACTGGAACAGGCTGCCCAGGAAAGAGGTGGAGTCACCATCCCTAGAAATGTTCAAAACCCTTGGCAGAGTTAGATAAATTGTTGGACTTGATGATCTTTTCCAACCTTACTGGTTCTCTCCTAGAATCTTACATAGCCATTAACCATCACAGGGGCTGATTTTTCAAATGTGACAAATCACAAAAGAACTGCATGAAACTCACTATAATCACACTTCTGTGGCTCAACAAATCACACCAGGCTTCTCCAAGTCCCCAGCAGCCATTCCCCACCCATGAAGTAGACCTGTGCTAGCGAGGCAGAGCTCATCAGCAGCATGGGGCTGTCACTGGCTGCTCTACCCAGGTCTGGAGATGGGCAGCAGCTGCTCCAGACACCTGTGCTGGAAGCTGGGTAAGAACTGGGAGAGAAGTCCAGCACTGGCAGAGACTCTGGGTCTCCTCTGCAGAGGAACAGTGACAGATTTCACCTCCTGGCTGCTTGTGTGGATAAGGGAGAGAGGGGGTGGCCAGACGGGTCTATTGAGTATTTTATGCCACTGAGGCCAAAGGAATTAGCGTGGGGGCTGGGAGGGAAAAGCTTGACTCAAGCTTTCACAGACATATATCCACACAATTAAGGTCAGGGGCTTATGGCAGTCAGTTCTATTTCTATTTGTTTATTTATTTGTTTTCTTAATGGCTTGGTTTCAGTGCTGGATGGCTGCATTTGAGCCCTGCAAGCTGCTGATTTTGCAATCCTCTCTCTCTGGTGAAAGTACTTTGTTTATATTACCAGGCATGTGTTATTTCAATTTTTGTTTATATCTCCTGTATCAATCAGTGAAACAGTCTGAAGAAACAAGGCCAGGCCAAGGAGAAACACGCAGGTTTTGTTTGGACTGAGATTCAGCATTCCTGAAAATTGGCTGCACCTCAGAAAAACTCTGCAAGTAATGGTATTTACTGCTCCCCTCCTTGCAAACAGAGCTGAAACCCAGGTTTTCCCACCAGTGACTTGATGGGGAAGGTAGAGCTGATTAACCCCTTGATTCCCTCACCTTATGAACTCTTTGGATGGTAAAAAAAATCCTTTTCTGGGACAAGCCTCAGGATGGACTTGGCCACCCCATTGATCTCTGTCATCCGTGCTGAGGGCTGGTGCTCCGTACCTCACTAACAGGACAGGGGCATCCATGGCAGAAACCAGACCTGGGAACAGATCTGTGTGCATCTGCTTTTACCCTCTCCCCCTGCCTAGCACAGGAACAAATCGTGCCTGCTCAGTCTCTGCTGCCAGGGCTCTGCACAAGCCGTGGGATCAGAGCATGGGCACCACGAAGGCTCAGCCCTGAGCCCATGGCGAGCACCGGGATGGGAGGGGGCCAAGCCTGGAAGATGGGCTGCTCACCCCCAGCTGCTGGGGCTGGCAGGGGACCTCTGGGTTTAGCTTAACCTCCCTGGCTGTCAGGGCTGTGATCTGACCTGCAGGCAGCCAGGGGGAGAGGAAAGGAGTGGGGTCACTGCCACCGAGGACCCGAGCTGTATTTTCATTTTGGACTTGAGGTTGTCGCCTACTTGAATCAAAACAAGAGTCTTCCAAAAAGCAAACATGGGGAGGAGGAAAAGAGTGCCAGCCTACAATTGCTGGATAGGTCAATGTGACAGCTCAAGGATTTACAGATGAAAGCTTAAGGACGCAGTGCATACATTTGTGCCTGAGATGAATGTAAAAGGACATAAATACCAGTTAAAATGTACTTTAAGAAAAAAAACCCAACACACTTGTACTCCAGTCATTACAATTCAAACAAAGCAATTGTCAATTCCCTAGCAATTTACATTTAAATGCACAATATAATTCTCATGCTAAATTGTCTATTTCCAGCGTAGGCCTTGCTCAGAGTGTGTCTGGGAGGGGGAAGAGGAAGGCTGGAGCTGGACTTGTGGATAGCCACTGGTCTGGGGGAGCTGTGCTGAGCAGCTGAGCTGAGTGACCTCTTTTTCTGGTTTCCCTCAAACAAACGGGGACACTCATTTTTCAGCAGAGAAACCCAGAAACATTTTCACCTCAAAAGCACAGAGGAGATGGGTAGATCTGGAAAAACAGGATCAAGATCAAAATGTTCATGGGTAGCAGGGCCTTAATATAACATTTTTACACACAAGCAGGTCCCTCATCAGGCAGAAAGGTCTTGTCCTATTCCATGCTCAAAACCAAGCCCTCTCCCAGAACTCTTCTTATTGCAACATATTTCTGCTAACAAGATAAGACTTGCTGTAACATCAGCCTGCCTACACGTCATCCACTGCCTGCTTCCCATCTGTTAGTCTTGATATTTCCTTAATCTCTTTCTCTCACACAGCTCCATGAATAGTTCCCCTCTGTAGCACAGGGAGTGAAATTGGAGAATGCAGCATTCCTCTCTGGGAAAGGAATATATTGGTTTGAAATGAGAAGCTTAAAGGCCCAGGCAGGTTGGCTGTTCCCTGAGACAGCAGAGAGAAATGCAATGAGAAAATGGAGGGAGAGCTGAATTTGAAGTGTCTGTTCTTTAATTATAAATGTTCTTCCTCCAAACAGCTTTTCTTAACAGCTGGTCATCAATTACACAGAGTTACTGAGGTTTTCAGACAGGAGATCAATAAATGGGATTTTTTTTTTTTTTTGGCCAGGAGAAACCATTACATAATGGCTGTGTTTCTTCCCTCTGCTTGCCAAGCTTTCAGGAGCTGGCAGGCATTCAAGACAGTGAGGCTATTCTTAGATGAGGGGCACAGCATCAAACTCAGCAGCAGCAGCAGCAGCGTGGTCTCCAATGCCTGGAGCCCAGGAGGGGATTTGGGGAGGGTCAATATGGGACAGGACACATCAGCCCCACCCACCCTGAGAAGGGCACAGAGCTGGATGTGACTTCTGGAGGATGTATGGTAATAAATCAACAGCCTCAGTGCAGCAGCGTGTCTGAGATGCTTTTAAAAACATGCCAGATCTAAATAAAACCAGACCAGACAGTGACAGGGGAAGATGGACAGCCTTCCAGAGCTATCTACAGCTTCACAGAGGAACCTCAGGATGTGAGGCAGAATAAATATACCTGTAGAGTAGCAACTTGAGAACTGTACACCTTTCTTGTCTGGTTTATATATGTTATTTGCAGTGAAATCGAGGCTATCTGCACAAAAAAAAAGGGAGAGCTGCTTTTTCACAGCCTGCAACCTTTGCTGCGTTTTCCATATAAATCAGGCTGCTGCTGTTTGCTCTTAATGGAGGATCTCATCTGTGTCTTTGCAGATGACCTGTCTCACACAGACATGACACATAAGCATTTCCAGAGACATTTCTGTGACCTGCTATCATGCCATAAACCATCTGGCTACCTCTATAGTAGCAGAGCTTAAAAACAAGGCCACTCCCTTTGCAATCTGTGGCTTACAAATAAAACAGAATTCTGTGGAAGGGTTGTGCTGCCACAACCTGAGGTTGTCACGTGCCAGCCTGGAGCTGCAGCAGCGTGTTCCAGCCACAGCCAGCACTACATAATAGATTTGTCAGCTCCTCCTGGCACAAAGCTGCTGTATGGGATGGTGCACATCTATCAGGTGAGAGCAAGCCAGGTCAGGCTCGTTAGGTTATGCTTGGTAGAAACATAAACCTAAGAAAAAGCAAATTTTCACCTGCCAAGGGCTGAGCAGGGGAAATGCACCTTTTCCACTTCTGGAGGTCATCAGTATCAAGAAGGGAGGGCAGGACCAGGGTGGGCTGAGAACCAGCCTGAAACCACTCATGTGAGTGCCTCTCATGTGAGCATCAGCAGCGAGATCCCCGCCAGGGTGGTCCTTGGAGGTGTTCAGCAAAGCAATGCAAGAACCAGAAAAAGAAACCCCAAATATTTTCATGGCCCAAACAGTACGTGAGACTGTTCAAGCTGCCAGAAAGGCCTGGTGCTCTGGGGAGAAATGAAAAGATGTATTTCAAAGCACAGCAATAAAAGCACATTACAGCACCTGAGCCAAAACGTGCTCTCAGTTCACCTTCCAGTGTAAGATCCAGAACAAGGCTTGGCTGACATCCACACGTATAAAGGTTTGGTCTCAGAAAGAAGGACTTCCAAGGCTGTTTCCCAGTACAACAAGCTGGGGCACAAAGGCATTTGTGGTGTTGGCTTTCCCCACACCCCAGGGGTCTTGCTGTGATAGTTCCAGGCATTACATAGCCGCAGATTTTCTTGTCTGACCTGTGAGCAAAGCAAGTATAATTCAGTCATCTTGGATCTGACAGCTCTTCTACCTGCCTCTGCAGATGATTTCCTTTAAAATAAGTATGGCTTCTACTGCCAGGTAGTCAGTGAATCCTGTTTGCAAGCAAGATGACCAACAACAAAACCCCTTGAAGAAAACTAGCCTAATGTTAGAAATAGCCCCTCAAGCAAAGGCTTCACAAAACAAATGCACATCACAAGAGCAGCACAGGCCTCTGTGATGCCATTTCCAAGATTAATTCATGCTTAATAAACAGCACAATAAAGCCAGTTGGTAGCAATTCTTTTCTCCAGGCCAAGTAATGCTTATTGCCTTTATCCTATCTGATGCATATGCAGAAGGGAACACTCGCCAGCCTCGGTACAAAAAGACAAATTACACTTTATGGGTGACACTGAAGGAAGAGATAGAAATGTTTGCACAGAGAAAAACAGTAACCTGGAGTGGTCCTGAGGTAAGACCTGGTTTTCAGGGGGGCTGAATGAAATCTATTGTCCTAGAGGGGAAGAGGTAGATCCTGCCAGGTACAGGTAGGGGTGGCATCCCTCTGTTACCCATGAGAGAGAACCAACCTGCAGCAGCTGATCCTGACCTGGAGGGGCCCTGGCAGCCCCTTGGACCCTTCCACCAGCCCCACCACAGACCTGCACCTTTAGCCCAGCAGCAGAGGCACACAGCCTGCTCTCATCTCACACTTCTCAGGCTCCTTCCCTGCCTGCGAGTCACTTGCGTTTCTCAGTCTGCTCTGGGTCACCCACATTTGCTTTTTCCCTGAAGAAGGGGAAAAATAAATTAATGAAATGCTACAGCATGCAAGACACCCTCCCCCTCACCGCCTGGCTTCTCCTGTGAAGACTGCCAGTGCTTCACCTCCTATTTGATGTATATTCAGCACAAGACAGGGCGGTGCGGTAGTTTCTGTGGGCAGCAGAAATGAAAGGGAATGACAGAGGCAGGAAAAAAAAAAAGAAAAAAAAAAAAGGAAAGAGAAAGATCCTATAGCTCTTTGATTGTGCTCTTTGTTTGAGGTATACAAAAAAAAAAAAAACCAACCTGCTGAAGGATTTGTCTCCCCGACATAATAACCTGCTCAGGGGACTTGTCTCACCTTCCACGGGAGTTCCTCAGAAGGGATCCCACCTCCCAGGCTGCCCCTGAACAACAGGATTGCATTTGGCCAAGGCTGAGATTCTCTTCTGAGCCCTTTCTGCCCCAGTTTTGCCCCAGGACCACTGCTCACCAGGCTGGCTGGGCTGTGCAGGGTGCTGGGTGGAGCAGGGACCCCCAGCTCAGGTGTGCTGGAGGCATCTGCAGGAGCCCCCCTGGGAGGGCAGAAGGGGCTGCCCCACCTCAAAGCCTGGACACCAGAGTGCAGGAGAGACAGCAACAGATGGACACCTCACAGCACAGACCCTCGTGGGGTGCAGATCAGAGAATTGTCCCCAGACTCGTGCCCTTCAGAGCAATGGATGTGTGCTGCCTGCAGGCTGCCAAGAAAGAGTTAAATTCCATGATTCAGCAGGCATCTGCTCAGCTCTCAGGAAAGCTTCTTTGCTCAGAAGATTTATGTCAGTCTTGAAAGAAGGGAACCAGACCAAACTAAAGCAAATCAATGGCATTTTAGGAAAATATCCTTTTTTCCCTGAACTTCTGAGCATTTCCTCATTACATCTGCTATATTAATTTTTTTTTCCTTTTTGTGACAGTACTGCAAACTTCTAGTCCTGGGAATAACTTCAAAACATTTAAATCATTCTCCATTCTTCAACATTTGGATGTTAAATTACTTTACAAGTGTTTGTGGGTGTTGGCCAAGATTTTCAAAAGCAACTATTTATTCTATGTGCCTGCACTTTTGGATGCCTTCCTGCACTGCAAATTTCTGTAATGGGGCTTCACTTTCAGAGGTGCTGGAGAAACAAAGATACTTATCTTTTCTGAAAACCTGATCTTTAATTTGGCAGTACCTTTGTGAGAGAAGAATGGTCAGGAGCTGGGGGGATATATCCAAAGTCATACAAGAAGGCTGGGACAAGCCAGGCATGAAGTAAACTTTGCTCAAAATCACATTAATTGCAAGACCATTCTTATTGTGTTAACTCCAGCAGAAAAGAAGTGCCTTCTTTGCAGGAAAAGGTTATTTTCATGACCAAAAGAGCACTTAAAAAGAAACAAATGCGCTTTTGGCAAGTAAAACCAAATCTACTATTTGATATTTTTAATTTTTTCCTTTTTCTTGTGCAATTTTAGCTTTTTGGGAAAATAACAAAGATACTGAGGCAAAAGATGAAAACAAATGTGGGATCAAACAGCATTTTGCCTGAAGGGCAAGCCCGGAGTTCTGGACAGTTTGCCAAATAAAGACAACTTGGCTGATAAGAATGGCTCAGCAAATAAAGCATGTGAAGAAAAATTGTAGTAATCAAAAGGGGCCTCTAGTCTCATTTATTCTTTTTTTTTAACATATGACAATGACACAAAGGTAGAAAGGAGATAGGACATTTAGGCTTTAAAATCATCACTGCAGCCTTGGAAAGGGACTGACTGATGGATTGGGTTAATTAACTATCCATTAGTGGTGTGTCCAGCACAGCAAACGCCAGATCAGCTGCCGGGCGATGCCACACGCGGTGCTGCGGGGATTTCATACAAAGGGCTTTGGAGCAGGGAAAGCAGTTCCTGCTTAAATAACTCCTAATGGAGGACTGTGTTTGAACAGTGATGAGAGGCTTTTATGTGCCTTCAGCGCTGTGAGAGAGCTGAAAACCTGAACTCTCAGCTCTCTCCTGGCCAGAGGAGATGAATGAAGGTTGTCATTGTTCGAGGCGTCATCACCATCAGAAGAAATTTTAGACACCGCCGGGAAGGGGAAGCAGTTTTTCATCTGAGCAGCCTCATCTGTTGTGCAGAGCTGTATTCACAATACAGATTTTCTTCTGGACAGAGACACTACAGCTCATTCCTGCCCCACTCCTGCTCTGTCTGGTGTGCTCTGCAGGACACCTGAAGGATGTGGGGACAATGTCCCTGTGGCAGGGGGGCAGAGCCAGCCCTGGTGGTCCTGGCTGTCCCACTGAGCTGGGAGCTGCAGGGACAGGGCAAAGGCTCAGGCCCTGCGTGTGCAGGGCTGGACAAAACAGTGGCAGCCCTGGGAAGACTCCTGTGAGCTGCTAGAGCAGCTGCAAACACTGTGCTGGCACATATCAGGTGTCACTTTGGCCTTTCCAGGAACCAGAAGCTAGAAGGAGCAAACTGTGTATATATGTATATATATATACATATCTATATATAAAATAAATTTATATATCTCTACCTCAGTCTGTCTATCTATCTATCTATCTATCTATCTATCTATCTATCTATCTATCTCTCTCTCTCTCTCTCTATCTATCTATCATCTGTCTATCTATCTATCTATCTATCTATCTACCTATCTATTGTAAAGTTACTGTTGCTTTTCCCTTCCGTGGCTGCAATTTCTATATCATATTCCTTAGGGAATAAATATAGCATTTAGTGGGATACAAAGGCAGGATTTAGCTCATGGCAGGGCAGTGGTCAGGAGCAACAGATCTGGGAACCAGGAATGCTTCTTTGGTGCTCACCTCTTAGTGAGCTGCTGATACAAAAAGAAATGTGGTTTGTACACAGTTCTTGGGAGACTTCTGCAGTCCTGACTGCTCAAAAACTATTTTGTTGTCCATTTATGCTCACATTAATCACACTTTATGTCCCACAGAGTGTGGTGGTCTGACTTGGACCTCCATACCTGTCTGTAAGGTAACATAGTTGTCCATCTTCCCTTGTGGATTAAATTCTGTGGGCGAGGGATACCAGTAATCACTAATTCCTCATCTGAACAAATTGAGTGTAGCAAGATTGACCACAGATGCATTTTCAGCAGATTGAGGCCCATGATTTCAAACTGAGATGCCTTTGCATGTACAGTCCTGCTGCAGGCTCACACTGACGTATTTTTGTAGCCATTTCTCAGAAAGGGATTTCATACCCCTCTGAAAAATAAAACAAAACCCCAACCTAAACGGGATTAACACTGCCTATGTAGAGAAAAGCAGTGGAATGAATGAAAGGGATTGCTAGGCTCTGAATTTCCCATCTGCTGGCTGCTAGTTGGTGACAGGATGGTCTGAAAATTGTTCCAAGAGAGGAGTACATAGCACAGAGCATTTCCAAGAATAAAACTCTTTTTCCAGGAATTAATTCTAAATTTCAACCATTCCAATTAACCTGCCATGAGGCCCCCACAGTGTGCACTCACAAACAGGAAGCTCTTCAGTCATGGGGAAAAAACACATTTCTGAATCCTGCATTTGACTAAAAGATGTGAAACCTGTAATTCTCCTACTAATTTTAGGAATGCATGGCAGCAGAGCAGGAGGCCAGCAGAAGCTGAGAACCCTTTTGCTGGCAGCACTTGGAGCAGAAACAAACCAGGCAGCCTGAAAATTAACCAAAACAGTGCACACTTCTCAGAAAACCCAGCAATTATTCATGCAATGGAAAGGCATTTTTTTAGTGGATGAGTAAATAATCTTGCATAGCTAATGAGCCCGAAAATTGCAAAGGAGAATGCACAAAGAAACTTGTTTCTGTGGGTTATAATTTGCTCAGTGCTGGTGCAAATCCTTGCAAAGTGCCTTGCTTTGGCCCCTCAACCACAGATTCTCAAGGAGCAGAAGAGAAGGACATGAGCCCTGGCCCTGAAGCAAAGTGTGAGATGTTCCTGGGACTGAAAACACTGGAGTTTATGGGTACCCTCATCCCATAAACAGCCCCAGCAGGGAGGTCCCACCCAAGGAGGCTGCACTGCTCATCCCCACCCCAAGCAAGCCCTCCTCCCCTGCAGTGCTGCATTTTCACACCCAGTGCCCCACATCTCCCCCGAGCCTGTCAACAAAGCCACAGCACAGGTGATGTGTAGGAACAGGGTGCAGGTTATATCAGCACAGAATTGTTCCAGGGACACCAGACAGGCCAGGGAGCTGCTCCAGGAGGAACAGCTGTTTTTCCAAGCCCCACTCCATCCCCCATGGTGGTGGAGCACAAGCTTGCCTTGGTGACACCTCAGTCCAGCTGCACAGACACAGCCTCTCTGGAGATACAGGGGATCTGGCCTCACTGTTTTTATGGAAGAGACTAAAAGTAATTGAACAAAATCTGGTTTTGATTAAAGAGATTATATCTCATACAGCTTTTTTCTTTTTTAAATTGCACTTAAATGGCTTTTATGTAGCTTGTTATTTTGCAATAAGATTAATGCCAAGGTGGATTGAGTTACCTGTTAATTCAACACATAATTTACAGGTACCTCCATGTGCCATCCAGAATATATTTAAAGACATCTTGACAAGGGATCCATAGAGCACACAATAAGGACATCATTACTTAAGAAGATACATCCCCAAAGAGACACATGACATTAACCCCATCTGTAGATGAGTAATCAGAGCTAAATCAGGAATGTTCCCGTTTAATCTAAAAGAAATGGTGCCCTATAAATTCCACATACAAAAATCCTAGCAATTTACCACATGATTAAACCATAGTGATTTTTTTTTTTTATACAGCAGCTTTGCTGAAATATTTTAACTTGGGATCCTAAAAAAAAAAAGATTTATAGCTCTGAATGCAGCGCTCCTGCTTGGAATAATCAATACTGATTTTAATATACTTTTTAAAAGATTTATTTCCTTGTTGCGGAAAAGATTTAAATTGCAGGGTGCCAACAACTGATGAATTATGATTTAGGGCCAAATCTGTTTCACTTGGAAGAATGGTGATTTTAAATTCAATGAAGTTTCTCTGATGAGCAGAACAAGGAAGTTTTGGCCCACATTTTTCTTGAAAACCCACCAATAAAGTAATTATCTTGTCACGCTGACAGTCATGTGTATTTATGGCTGGAAAGCTTCACGCCCTGTAGACATGTGACAAGCAGGCACTTTCTCTGCAGCTCTTTCTCCTCGTGCCGTGGTGCAGCGAGGTGGGAGGAACGTGGATGTCGGGTCACAACAAGTGCACACACAGCTCCATGCCCTGAGTGGCTTCACTTCACATGCCTGAGGAATACTCTGCAAGGTTTTGGGTTTAAATGCTCTGGAACAGGGAGCATGGTGAGGTGGTGAAGGACTTTCCCCACCGCTGCACACTGGGGTGGGGTGAGACCTTAGCCAGGGGCCACCAGCCTCTCACTTCAGTGCCCTGCTCTCACCAGAGCGATTAATGCTCGATATCTGCAGCATGATAGTTGGATAAAATCCTGGTATTTAATCTTGTCCATCCCCAAGCAGTTCATGATTGCTCCCCAGAGTCTATTCATGAGAGCTTTGTTCATTCCAGTTTTAAATGACTCAAGAGCTGATAGGGACTCCACCACCTCCCGTAGGAGATAAATCAGTACACTTAAATAAAAGACAAGATGGTATCTAGCATGCTGTTCCAACAAGATTCACCATTAGTTCTTACCCCAAGGCAAGCATGAAATAAACATTCCCTGCTCCCAGGTTAAGTGCCTGCCTTTCCTTTGGTACAGTGTGGTACGGATTGTGCTATCATCAACATGCGAAATTAACTTCTACCCAACGCTGACAGAGACACATTTAACATACACAGTTTGGCACCACATCCAGCATTAATTTCCCAGCCCCAGACACGAGGAACGGAAAAGCTTTATTAGATCACTCAGTCCTGCTCACTGTTAGGCAAATGATTTGCTTCTTAGTGACAGCCCCTGGAGTTTTCTCCAGTCCAAATTGCAAAATCCCGCAGCACAAGGATCACCTCCCTGTGGACTGCACATTTGTCTTCACATTTATATTTACATCTGTATTTTCTGCATCTTTCTTAAAATTACCCTTATTTTTCTAAATACACTTGTAGGGTCATTTTCACTGATTCCTTCCTGCTCCTTTTTTGGCCCTGCTGTAGGATTTTTCACATGTACATTTTTCATCCATCTCCTCCTAATGACTGTGAGCTTTTCAGATTTTTCTTCTGCTAGCTAATGGCTTTCTCATGCAGAGGCCTGAAGGATGGAAGTGGCATCTCAAGCAGGTTCCCCATGGCCACTGGGATGATGTGCCTTTATGGATGATGCCTTTGCTACATCCTTCCACCTCCAAGGCTGGATCCCAAAGGAATGCCGAGCTCCCTGTTTCCACCAGCACCCTTGCTTCCTTCTCTGAGGAGATGTATTATTTCTCATCACATGGATTAACTGCAATTTTCCTATTTTTAACATTAATGTTATTTTACTCTAACCACATTTTCCCTCATATCTAGGCAATTACAAGACAATTCACTGCAAATTTTCATGGGGATAGTTCATTACATACTAGAAACTGTACAGTAATGAAGTGTGAAAAACATGGCAGCTTGCAGTGGCATTTCCTTTTCAGACTGTGAATAAAAGTGGAGAAATAGTGTTCTGAAGAGCCTGGGAAGTGTTTGAATTAGGAGAGAGCAAGATTTTTTAAAATTTAAAAATAAGGAAGAAACCTCCCAAATAAATGATGGTGTGACTAATAATGTATCGATCCTACTTTTTAATTCCTCCTACAACATTTAAATTTGCTTTTAATTTTCATGATTGTACAGGTAAAAATAAAACCAAAAAACAAAACAAAAAGAGATTGTAACACAATGTGGTCGGAAATCCACGGCTCCATGATATATGTAGTGTAAATGTCTGCTTAATGAAAAAAAAAAAAAAAAAGCAACATTCAGTACCTCAAGGGTTAAACCAAATTCCTAAATATTGATTCTACTATCTGAATAAACACCTTTTGCCAAAATTGTCCTTCCTCTGAGTGAATGATCAAACATCGTGGTGACAAATTGGTTTATCTCAGACCAGGTGCTCAAGTCAAAAGATGCTTTCAAAAAGGACAAATCTCAGGGAGGAAAGAAATGGCTCTAATCACATTGGGCTCTCCTACACGAGCCAGCTCTCCAGCACATACAGACAGAGCAGGCACTGTTACAAGAAATTGTGCAGCAAGCTTGCCTCAAGCATTCCTCTCTCCCACAGGCTGTATAATAAATGCAAGAAATGATTCAAAAGGACCATTCTTGCTTCCCTCAGACATATTTTGCTAAACCATAGCGATAAAGATCAACTCTACCAGCTTCTTTTTCTCCTGCCTCATGTCTTTCTGCATCTGTCAACATTAGACTTCATCTAAAGAGTGGGTTTTGTATTTTACAGCTCCTTACAATAAGGCAGGCAAGAGATGGATCTTACACCAGGCACAGAGTCACTGAGGACTGGTGGGGAGTGTGGGAAAAGTGTATCCTAAAGGTTTTGGGGAGTCTTGTACCTCACTTGATGCAGGCATGTGTATGCACCAAATGTAGTATTCCATCACAACAGGTCTGCATCTGCTCCTCCCTCCACTGGAAGGAATTCAAAACATTTTCTGGTTGCTGCCCTTTAGCTATCAAAGCCAGCACTTGGAATAGGAACAAAATATGTAATGGTTTCAGGAAAACTTGCTTCTCACAGATGGCTAAAAATGGAAATAGTTTTAGTAGCAGTCTCTGAAGATGGGGTGGACTGGGGAATTTATGGAAGAAGGGATCATTTGAGGAGCCTGCAGGCGGCTCACACTGCTCACTTTTAATGCCACAGCTCATCTCCTGAAGCCTGAGAAGAGCACAGGACAACATTGGGAGCCAGCATGTTAAATGCCTCAGGCTTTCCTGTATAAAGACCAAGAGCTGCAAACAGGCAAAAGTGTCTCAGCAAGCTGCTCAAGGACCTTGCTATGGTGACACAAGGGAGGTTCCTACTGCTGGGGCATGTCTGTGCACATCCCTGGCTTTCCAGGAGACATAACATTATTCCCTAGCAAAAGTTGTCCCCAGGTCTTTGCATTTGACCTCTACCAGCTGATTCCTTTAGCTTTGCAGGAAATGATCCATGGTTCCTGCATACCCCCAGCCTCTGCTCTGCCCTTGAACAGAGGCTCTCTGAGGAGCTGCCTGCAGTGCTGATCCCTGCTTCCCTTGGAAATCCTCTGGGGAGTAAAGCCATGGGAAATGCTGGATTCACCTCTGCACACCATTGCCAGCTTGGAAAGGAAGACAGCCCACTATTCCAGTGAGCAAAGAGTTAAGCTGTCAATTATAAAACTGAGAGGAGGGCTCCTATAAAGTGTAATAAAACAATAAAATTCAGTTACACATTGTATTAAACCAGATTCTTTCTGATATTGTTTCAGAGCTTCAGCTGAAGCAGTAGTTGAGCTCCAATCCAGGGCTGGCAGCTCTGGGGCTTTCCTCCCAGCCAAGGGTGCTGTGTCCCTCTGCCAGGGTAATCCTTCTAGCTTAAAATAGGCTCTTGCTGCAAGGCTCTCACAAACATTACCAAATCACTGATCACAAGCAGCATTCCCTGTATGCATTTCTTATTAAAAAAACAGCATCTGATTTGAGTCCTTCATGAAAACCAAACCTGTGTTCTTCACTGGGAATGCATATTTGGCATTTTGGTGACTTCAGTCTTCCTCTTCTTACCAAGCACAGAGCTTGTGCTGATTTGGGGTCTTCTGATGAAAAAAATAGCCATTTATAAATCATTATACTGAAATGTCTGATGAAAACAAGAAGGATGTGGATTATCACAGAGAAAAGAGATTGTTAAGCACCAGAGGAAAGTCCAACAGCACATGGTGTGGGTGAGGGGCTCCAGTAAAAGGAATAGGTATAAAGAGGAGAGGATATCACACCATGTGATTATTGTGGTGTCCTGCATAGGGCCATGAGTTGGACTCGATGATCCTGATGGGGCCCTTTCAATTTAGCACATTTCTATGATTCTGTGACTGAAATATATATAAGTTGCTAATTTACAGAATCATTTTAATTTATTCTTCATCAGCTATAGGCAGTGCTTGCATGTAACCCTAATAATTCATCGTCCTGTATGCAACATCCTAGTGCTGAACCCCAGACCTTTCTGAGGTGAGAGAGCATTGACAGGCACAGAATGGGTGCATGGCAGTCATGCAAATGGACCTAATTTCCAAGAGTCTCCTGACATGACTGAGGAAAGCATGGAGAGCTAGAGCTGTGCAGAGTCAAGAAGAGATGGGATAGTGAGGTGAAAGAGGAACTTGGGCGTCTCTAGCTGCATTTCTTCAGCTATCATTAGCAAATTCCCTTCTCCTACTTTCTCATTATCAGTGTTTTTTGGTGAGAGTTAACATCTGCCTGGCTCAGGGGCCCTGCCCAGTCCAGCCCTTGCAGGGCACTGCCCACCCAGCCGGTGTCCCTGGGATCACAGCTGGGCTGGATGCCTGCAAAGAGGCTTCTGGTGTTTTCCTTTCTCTGGGAAGTGTGTGTCTGGGAATGCCCAGGGAGTCTCACTTAGCAGAACAATGAAACACAGGCCCATTACTCTGCCTGTCAAGTTACTTCTATGCTTCTCCATCACTGCAGTACCTAGTGTCTTTATATTGCTGTGGATGAAAGGAATTTATCCCCCAAGGTAAGGAAATGTTAGCCCTAGCCTGTGAACCTTGAGCTAGAGGCTAAGACCACACAGGGAAGTTTGTGGCTCATTGGGGAAATTCACTGTTCTCTAAACCAACTTCCAAATCCTGCTTTCCTCATCAGCTCTTCTCCATTTCATTACAGCACGTCCCTTGACATCAAATAAGGCTTTTGCATCTATTTTTCTTTTATGTTCCAAAAAGAAACTTCTGGCAATCTTTCTTGAATTTAATATTTTCTGGAAAAACAATATTTTCACAATGATCTCTAATGAGATTCCACAGCCAACCCCAGAAATAGATCCTGTATTTCCAATTCTTGCATGAAGCAAGGAAGGGGAGTAAGAAACCGTATCATTTATTTTTTTAAGTGGCAGAAAAATACAACTGAAGCAATCTTCCTGAAACGTTGTGAGAACACAGCTCCATTTGGTCAAGACAAACACTCCTAGGCTAAATATTCTCTTTGAAAGTTTTTGGAGACAAAGTCATTCTACTTTGTCTCCAAAACCACTGAAATGAATGATTTTCCATTGGGGTCTACCTGTAGGAAAATTCTCACGTACATCAGAGGGGCAAAACCAGGTCTGATGTGGAGTGATGCTGAAAATACTCCTCTAACAAGCTTTAATGCCCAAGTGTGTTTATGTGGCAAAGTCCACAGACAGTGAGGAGCTTCCTCCTATGGGAAAAATTGCTTATTTTCTTGTAATATGGTCTATGCCCAAAGCCAAACATTTGCTTCTCAGGGATGTTCCTACTCCCTCCAGATAAATCATCCTGGCAGGAATGACTCAGCAGGGGATAAATTTCATCAGGGGCCAGGATATCACTTCATCCTTCCTTTCGATGTAACAGGAGGTTTTTAATCAGGGACTCCTTCTGATTACTCCCAAGTGCCATAAACAACCAGGATTTGCTAGCATGCTTTTGGATTATTACCAAAATCATAGTGATATAATACACACCACGCAAAAAAATTATTACCACTGCAAGTAGAGAAAATGCTTGCAATTAAAAAGCACTAACTTCCATGCTGGCTGCTTCAAACAACTCCTGCTATTATCATCTCTGATAACAATTAATCCTTATTGCTTACACAATGCAGAGGTCCTCTGGCAGATTTGAAGAAGCTGCATTTGGGTTTGTTTGTCTGTTCCTGTATTTATTTATTTATTTATTTATTTATCTATTTATCTATTTATCTATTTATCTATTTATCTATTTATCTATTTATTTTAAGAAGTGTTGTCATCAAGAAATCTGTGAGACCCGAGAAAGAGTTGATTGATCACAAGGTCCTATCAAATGTCAAAGCTGGCCCTCGCTGACCTCCCATCTATTCAGAACTGCTTTGATTTAATCTACAAACTGGCTGCCTCTCCTGCCTGTGAGTTCTGTCTGTAACCCATGTGTCAGTGTTTTGAGATATGACCCGTTTCACGCTTCATTCATCTCATCTGAAGGACGGAAATTAAACTGGAGGGTCAGCAAGGGGCACAGCTCAAAATACACACACATTAAACTGGAGTCTTTTGTTGGGGCCCATCAGAAGAGTTAGAGCAACCATCAAAAATAATATTCAAGTGGAATTGATTTTCTTTTTCCTATTGAAATTTGTAATACTAATAGATGTGGAAGGGTGGCAAGCCTTGTCACAGAAGAAGAAAAAATAATCATGGTGCCTTCCTAAAAGGTTTGTGATGCTTTTAATCGGATCAGTATATGAGTGTGTGAACACCTCCAGGTTTAGTAGTGTGCAAAAGGCAATATTTCCATTGTAAATCCAGCATTTCAAGCCTTTTTATGCTGATCATAATATTACACAATTGTGCTGAAACACAGTGGAAAGTTCACAGCATGGATCACAATGGTTTAAACCTCATCTGTCTTCCTTGGGTTTTGCTATAATTTGGAAAATGCTTAGCTCCAGTTCTTGCCCTGTGGAACACAGCCAGCGGCTCAGATAATTCTCAGGGGTGACCACAGCTTTACAGAGCAATTTTCATACTGACTTTTCCTTGGCAAGGAGAGCGAGTATGAAGGATGAAGCCTCGATGGCCGTGCGAGCCTTGGTGCTCTCCTAGAGCTCTGTCATGAGCTGCACTGACTCAGAGATGTGCCTCTTGCCTGAACTGCAGGGCAAGCCAAGGCTCCCTCAGGCTGGCTGCAGGGGGACCAGGTGAATCTCAGCTCCACAGGTATCAGCATGCACCCCTGAGGTGCTCATGGAACCTGAGATGCTCAGGATGCAGGCACACAGTGGGACCTGCAGCTGAGAGAGCAGATGTTTCTCCTTGCAATCCCTTCTTTCTCACAGGTATGTAAAAAATTCCCAGCCTGCAGACACAGTCCACAGAATCACAGAATACCCTGAGTTGGAGGGGACCCACAAAGATCACCACCCCAACCCCTGGCCCTGCACAGGACACCCCAGGAATCACATCGTGTTCCTGGCAGCATTTTCCAGATGTTTCTTGTGCTCTGTCAGGCTTGGTGCTGTGATCACTTCCCTGGGAGTCTGTTCAGTGCCCAGGCACCCTCTGGGTGAAGAATCTTTTCCTAATATCCAACCCAAACCCCCCTGACTCAGCTCCATGCCATTCCTGTCACTGGTCACCACAGGGAAGGGATCAGTGCCTGCCTCTCTGCTTTCCCTAATGAGGAAGTTGATATTGTGGTTGATGAAAGTTTATTGTCCTAACCTCTTGGGTATGTAGATCACTACTAAGTGTTGGCATTTAACTAAAGTAGCACCATCTCCACTAAATAAAACAGCAAAAATAAAGGGGCTCACACTCAGCACTCCCTTGAGAACATTGGTGATTGTCATCATTTGTGTAAATTATCTTGTCAGTTCAGTAATATAAAAAAGCCCAAACCCCTCTGTTTCATGTCTTTCTTCAACCTAGTATCTGTAAGAAATTAATTCAATTAAAAACCATAACAATTTAAACTTAAAAGCTCAAGGAGACATTGTTTTGGAGGGTATGCTGCTGTTTGCAAATCTGCCTGCCAATCAACAACAGAAAAAAAACATAGTGACTTGTAAAGATGTTTCTTCATTGGAAGAAAAAATCCAGAATGATATTTATCAAAGGCACATTTGCCCTTGAGCCTGAAAAAAAGAAAGCATGAAAGTGCCTTCAAATTCTTTTTAGTTCTAAGGCATGTCTTTTTGTTCATGCTTAACTGCAGAAGAAAAATTAGGAACAAGTGTGTGCATATCAGTGCATGTGTTAGCATAGGCTTTAATTGGCTAGGAGTAAATTAATGGCTGCTTGCAATATTTCTGGCAATCTGTTATAAGCTATGTAAATTTTTAAAAGAGGTTTCTTGAAAAGGCTGGCTGAAATCCTGTAATTCATATTCTGCTGGGGGAATTGATTTGAGAAATAATAATGAAATGTTTTACCTCAGTGATGAATCTCAGTTTTGTAGCACTGCAATTTTTTAAATATTCTTGTAAATAATGCTATGAGTGTTTCTAAGAATAATCTACTTGAAATAAATATATCTGTCTCTGAATTAATAGCATTTTTTTCAGTGCTCTTTTTTACCTCTTTTGTAAGTCAGCATTCCAGGGGTTCATTGCAAAGCCATCATTAGCTTTGATATTATTATAATAAATTAAAATCCAACATTTGTTACCATGTGACCTGCTCCAACAGATTTTATTATCAGTTTTGCTACTGAATTCAGTGAGAACTAAATCAAATCTTTAAGAGGTAGGTCCAGTTTTATAGAGAGGGGTTGGAAATGGCCCAACACAGCACTGACACTCCAAGGTGAGCCTGCCTGGGTCATTTTGGTGGGAACCACTAAACAGTGATTGATTGGGAGAGTGGAAAATCATCTAACTTGGCTGCCCAGGGCACTTATTAAGGCTGCAAGAGGAGAATTAAAGTCCCACATGAGGTGGATGAAAGGCATGGAGCTGAACCTCCCACAATCACTCTCCTTCAGCACACTCAGGGAAAGGGAAAAGCTCCCATGGCAAAGAACCCACAACTGAATGACCACATCTCCTCATCCCCTCGTCGATTCAACAGCTACCCCTGAACCACACGGACCATGTGAGCTCCAGATGGCCAGTGACCAGCTCTCAAAACAAAACAGAGCTCTTTAAAAGGTTCACAATGCAATACCCAGGGCTTCCCTCTGGTTTCCAGGGAAATCACAGCAATTGCACCTCAGCTGAACACACACCATATGCCCAAGCAAGTTTTAATTGCTGTTCACCTGAGGGACGCACAGGCAGAAAGAGATGATTCCACTTTTCTGGGGAACAGCCCCAGCAGCAGGGAATTCAAGCCAAAGAGTCCCACTCCTGAAACAACGAAGAAAATTGGAAAGTTTTATTGCTTGTCCAAGGCAGGTAATACTGAATGTCTTTGGAGGAAAGCCCCAAGACAGGAACTGCCTAAAAGCAAATTACTGGTATAGCTTTTATTATGGCAGTAAGTATAGCTCCTGTCATGTGCCTGACTGCCTTAGCTCCACTTTTCTCTTATCTTGTATATCTGACATTTTCCTTTTTATTGCTTAGCAGCATGTAAGAAAGTATCTTGTACTGTCAATAATGCTGTTATCCTTTAATAAAAAATTAGAAGCTACCAAAGGAAAAAAAAAAAAAAAAAAAAAAAAAAAAGAGCGAGGGAGGGAAAGAGAAGGCTATGAAAAAATATGGCTCAATGCCTAGAAAACTTCAATATGCTGTAAAGGGAAAAGACTGCTAATTAGGTCTTCCGTAGCCTATTCTAGTCCCCTCCGTGCTGCAAGAAATTTAACCCAGCTCACTTGGCTGATGGTTGGAGAAGTGGGAATAGAGTGTGGGAGCTCTGGAATCAGATTATTGAGATGATCTATGAAGTAATGAGTCAGTGAAATGCAGCTGGATGCAGGGATTTCACTGTTGGGCTCAAAACACAGGGAAAAGGTTCTTCAATTAAACAGAAGGCTGGTCCACCCCACGGCTCATCATTACACTTGGCTGTACTGAAGCCTCTCACCAGGCTGGCCCCACATTTGCTTGTTTGCTGAGTGATGCAAAGCAGGGGAAAAAGGCTTTGGAAAAGCTGACTGCTGCTCCAGATGCTCTCAGAGCTCAGCCACGCTGTTTTGGAGAAGAGAGTGACGCAGGGAATACCACAACAGCTCTGCAGACCACAAGAAGACCTGTGAATGCTCTCCTTGAGCTCCCAGCTTTTAACATCCCCATCCATTTTTCTCTGGGATAAGTAGGATGCAAACCCGTGTGGAGTGGAAAACATTCCCTGGAGTCTGGGAAAGACAAATGGGATGGAAAGGCACCTCTCAGAGCACTCATTCTCAGAGGTCTCAGCTCCACTCTTTGCACCTCCTATGGCCCAGGTGGGCTTTCCCAGGAGCCACCATCTGATCCCTGCTCCTCCAAGGGAAACCATGAAGAAAGTGGTTCCCATGCAGGAGCTCCAGCACAGCTGCTCATGTCATTCCCAGTTATTCACTGACCTGCTGTTTTGGGAACAGCTGCTCCCAAGCCATTTTAGGTTTGATAGCATTGGGTTTTCCTCCCTGCACTTCCTAATGACCTGCCTGCAGCTTTTGCTGCTGTTGTTATAATGACCTGGGTAAATCTGTCATCTTGCAGAGATTTTGATGACTTGAACTCGGTAAATGGTGTCCTGATAATGATTTCACTTGAGAAAGATGACATCTTGAAATCTAACTACATGAACTTAGCTGGAGATCAGCAGCTCAGTTATAAACATTTACAGGCAAGAAAATTTAGTTTGAAAAATATGAGAACTTTCAGTGTTGTATCTTTGGGTAGAGGCAGGTGAAATAACATGCACACCTTCCTGCTACCATGGAGTAATAGAGATGAGCTCATAAACAAGTACACCAGTTACCTGCTAGCCCAGCCAGTCAGTAGGCTTGGAAAGATATGTATACACGAATAACACATGGCTTAATTTGCATACTAATTAATCTGTAACACCTTATTTGCATATATATTAATCTGAAGGTGCTATAAAAAATACTTACTTTTAGGGAGTGCTAGTGCATACTTGACAGTCATGATAATCTTCATTTTAGCTTAAGAAAGGAATTAAGAATGACTTTGGCTAATATTAAAATGCAAGTTCAAAAAGACAAATGGAAAACATCAGCAGCTTTGAGTCATTGGGGTAAACTCCATCGTGGCTAAGGAATTTATTCAGCCTTTGCAGTTCAATGAGGTGACTCAAAGAGTCAGAGGGGCTCATCACAGCCCTGTCTCCCCCTGGGCAGGTCCCTTGTGCCATCAGCCACAGAAATATGGTAATTCATCCTGAATTTATTGCTGCCTCTCCTCCCAGGAACTGCGGCAGGCATCACAGGCAGAGCTGACAACAGACAAGAGCTCAGGGAGATGTCTCAGCTCAGCCAAGGCAGGGGAGTGGCGATGGGAAAAGCTGAGGTGGTTCTGCTCAGCTCACAAGCCTGTGTGGGGCTGAGGAGGGTAAGGTGTGTGTGAGGCACTGGGTCATCGTCCCAGGCTGCTTGTGTCTTGACACCAAAACAACACAAACCAGATTTGCTGCTTCATTCAAAATGATTTTGTGCAGTTATGGCCGGTCTGGAGACAGTTTCTTCAGAACTTTGGGGACAAAAGGCTTCCAGGGCACTTTGGACCACGAGCAAAGCCAGACAGGAACTCCTGCCTTTCTGACCCATGGGCCTGGGGACAGGGTTTCATTGTCAGGAAGGGAATTCTCAACTAGATGAGTTAAAAAACGCCTAAACCCATAAAAACATGTTTTGGTGGCATTGCTCCACTAAATCTTTGATTCCCAACGTGAACAACTTGTGCTCACATTACTGTGGGGTGCAGGTGGGCTTCTGCTGCTTGTCCCAAGCATCACACATGGATGAGGATCTCCTGGCTGGAGCACTGTCACTGAATGCCTTTTGAGAGGCATTCCTGTCACAGGAGAGAGCGCTCAACAGGAGCAGGATGATTTTAAGAAAACTATTATTTACTGTGCAAGCTGCCATTGTAAACTGTGATTAAAGGTGTTCTTTTTGCTAAGACACAGCTCTTTTTACTGCAAGCTCTGCCTTTAAATTCTGCTGATATTTTGAAAAGGACAGGTGCAGAGGGAGTGCAATTGGGGGTTGGGAAGCATCTCCAGGCAGACCAGGTTGAAATAGCTGCAAGCACAGTGTGCTTTTCTCCCTGGGGTGAAGGAGGTGACTGTGGTGGCCAGGGGGATTGATATGGCTGTTGATTTTGGGAAGAAGCTTGTAGTGTTTGCTTTTCACAGAAGGGAAGGTTCATGTGCAGACTGATACATTCCCAGGCAGTGTTATAGACCCATTGAATAATAAAAAAAATATTTAGCAAATCTATACTGAAATTAGTTCCTGGCTCGTATGTTACAGTGCCATGGCAATAAAATCAACCCTGTGTGATTCCTGCTCTCCTTGGTGGGGTGACTGAAGGGATTCAGGCTGAGACCAGGCAGCTGGACATCACTTCTGGGGACCTTGGCTTGCACCATGCAGCTAGAGGAATGGAGAGGGGACATGAACATCAGCCTGCTAAACACCTCTGCTCAGTGAGATCTTGCCCAGGGGGAAAAGCTTGCAAATCCTGCAGCTTGCAGAGCCAAGGCAGCAGCTCACGTGGAGGCAGCTGCCTTCCCCTCTCCCGTGGCCACAGCTGTGCTGGAGGTTCAGCCGGGGCCAGGGGAATCCTCCACACTCAGGGCTGCTCCCTCTCCTCGCTGCAGCTGGTCCCTCTGACTGCCATCTGGAAATACCTTTCCTCCTCCTTTGGTGCCAAGGAACAGCTTGCTTACACCTTGCTGCTTCTGCACTACCCTCCATAGCTCTCCTTCTTGCCAATTCCTCCCTGCAGTCCCCAGTGAACAGCACAACTCCCTCGTTACTGATTTGTTTTTACTGCCTGCCTACAAGCTTTCCAAAGAGTGCTTCAGCCTTAGGAAAACATCCTTCCCCTTAGCAATCTGGATGCTGTTTGCCTGGCAAAATTCTTCAAGGGATACGGATTCTGGACAGCCACAATTTTAAAGAGGGCCTACAGAGATCATAGTGCTAATATTAAACAGATGGCCTTGACATTAAGAGATACCTTGATTAAATTAAATCTGTGCTCAGCAAAGCTCTGGCATAGCTACAGTGACCCTATTTATAGAAGATGCCATTGTGCTGATATCTCTAACAGGGACTCTGCTGGGGATCAGTTTCTTATCGCCTGAAGGGAATAAACAGCACTGGGAAAATGCAAAAATCTTTTTCTTTTTTTTTTGGAGTGCGTTAAGCAGCAGGTAAGGCTTTCTCTGCAAGGAAGGAATTACACCCACGTAGCAAGTGCCATGGGAACAGAGGAGCTCCAAGAACTCTCTCCCAGCTGCCCCCATGGGGAGGTTCCCCAGGGAGGCCTGGCCAAACCAGCTCCTGCACCACCAGAGAACCCGGGAGAGCCGAGAGCAAACATGCAAAACACGCATTTAAACTTTAAAAATTAATGTTGGCATTTATTTAAAAAATGAGAGCTGGCAGCTCTCCAATGGTTCACCAAGTACATTAACTTAGTCAAACGCCCATTACTTCCTCCCCTTCCCACTAACAAGAGTGTTTTGAAGAGGCGAGCTCTGCAAGCTCGCAGCAAAGCACATACCCCTTCCTTTTTTTTTCTTTTTTTTCATTTAAGCTGCTAAAAGCAAAGGCTATTTATAGACAGTGGATCAGAGACAGGCTTGGAGAAAATCTAGATGGGGGTGCTCTAAAATTTAGAAGTGAGAAAGGATTGCCAAGATTCAAAACTCAGGAATGTGGGCTCAGCCCTGCCTCTGTGCATCCCAGCACCCAACAAGCCCCTGCTGCTCCCCCCAGCCCTCCTGCAAGGCTGGGATGCCTTGGCACACTTCTGGGCTCTCATCTTCACAAGCAGCTGTGAGAGTAACACAAATAATGTCCCAGGCAAGTTCATCCCTATTGTCCCCACGTGTTTTCCTGACATGACACTGACCCCAGAATTTCCAGCCAGAGCTGTCCCTCCCTACACCAGCCACAGCTCCCAAAATATTTTTGCCAGCAAACACCGAGCCCAGTGCTTTTGCAGCACCATCTGTGATATTTGGGGTGCAGCAGTTCTTTGACTACAACTGTGCAGTAACGAGCCCATTCTGCAGCTGTCTGCTGGACAGGGGAGATGTAACTACAGATCTGCCCGGGGAATTTCCAGTGCATCCACTGTTATGGTATCACAGCATTCAGACATATGAGCTGACAAATTTTGTGGCTGTAAACAGCAGAGGCTTGCTGAGAGTCTGGACGCTGGTGTATAAAATGGGAATACTTTCCTAACGTGAAGACAAGTGAAATCTGTATGGTCTTTCCAGGAAGTCTCTCAGCCCGCTGGAAAGCCTGCAATTGCTATATGGGAAGAGTGGAATTTCAATATTGCCAGATCCCATAAGGACTTAGCAGTGAACAGTGCATTAAATACGAGTTTCAGAAGCCAGATTTGTTAAGCCTATAGAAATAGGTTTTAGGCTATGCTGCTGGAATGAAATGAGAAAGGAATATCTTTATATAAATCTTTTATGATTATGGGTATGTCATCTATAGACCTCTGATTTTCAGACCTGCTCTAAGTAAAGAAGCCAATTATTCTCCAGAAAGAGAACCCAGAAAGACAAAAATCATCACCAATGGTGCATTTCCCTGTAGATAATAGGCCAGATTCTGTGCTCTTTCACAACTAAGGAAAGGTGGAATAACTGGAGCCCTTGGCTTCAGTCCCACAAAATTACCTCAGGGCTAAACCAAAGCAACAGAGATCAGACTTCAATCCAATTTAAATTTTTAATTATTTTTCCCCTCAACAAATGTTTTCTGAAAAAGAGGATGTGGTTTCATTTTTGATAAAATGGTGCCAAAGTGCATAAGGAGCTGCTGTGCTGGTGGTAAAGCTCTGGGGAACCACTGGGGCTCCGGAGGGAAGGAGGGACCAGGAGAGATGAGACTCTACATGGATCCAGCTCACCCCTGCTGCAAGGGCTACGAGCACAAAATCCATTCATAATGTGCCCTTTTCCACATTGTTACTGCTCCCACAGGTCATACTCATGTTACTTAAGCAATCTATACCTGAGTGGGGAAAGCTCAGCTCCTTCCACACAATACTGGGGAGCAGGAGGAAATCTGGGGCTCTCCCTTTCAGCAGCCACTCCTTCCCCCTGCAGCACCCACAGCAGCAGCCTCAGGGCTGGTTTGGGATGAGATTCCTGCTTTGCTGACCCTGTACACTTCTCCTACACAAAGAACTGTTACACTGCTCTGGAGAGGATGGGGTGGATTTTACCCAGATGGCAGAAAAATAACATTGCAGATTACTGCCATTGAAAGCCTTGTTAGACTCTTGCTGTGCAATCTCTGCCATATATTTGAGCAAAATACTCGCCCTACACTCCAAAATCTCATTAAAAATCAAATATAAAATGGAAACATTCACCTTTTCTATCTTATAAGCTTATTGCATGTGTTACATGTGGGTGGTGAGCATGTTAGGTACAATTTAGAACATAATTTCCACAGAATTGAAATGTCACCAAGGAAAGGATTGTAAATAATAAAAGTTTGAAAGGAATCTGAGATCTTCATAACAGATAATCACATTTTAATTCTGACTTATGGCTCATCCAATTGCCTACAGTTAGAGAAAAACAATTCCTTTTTCTTATTATACGGAAATCAAGATGAATCAGATGAAAAGCCATCAACATCACAGCTTGGAAATCACATACCAATGTTCAGTGATGTGAGCAAAGCCCCTGAAACTGCTTCAGTTTGTGACCCTTTTTATTGGCTCTCCACAAATATTTATAAGAGGTCTGTGTTCATTAAAGCGTTAGTTGAAAAGTTTTCTAGAGATACCACAGATCACAGAATTGTTGAGGTTGGAAAAGCAAGTTCATGGAAGGACTCCTACTGAGTTAGGCTGCTAGGAAAAGCTGGAAATCTCTTTTCCTCTCTGTAGGCTTTTCAGAGAGTCAGCCAAGGACCAAAATTAGTATTAGATCACATGGTTTCTCAGTCATGGGGTTGGAAGAATGACTATTGAATGGAAATAGAGTGAATAGTTTATCCATAGCCCCAACAGGCAGGAATATGCTGGCATAATGCTTCGGATCTGATTTGAATATAAAAAACAAAATGCAGAGACATCAAACACTCTTTTAGTACAATTAGGAAAAGTAAAATTGGACAAAATGCATCAAATAAATTATTGCAAGTGCTTTGCCTAATGGCTGTTACCACAAAGACAGGCTGCAGTGTCCAAGAAAAACAAGAGTAGAGGATTTCAGTGCTTAGACATGTTCTGATTTTGGTTCAAGCTTGTTTCTCTCTTGTTACTCCCCAAAACCTTGAAGCTTTATACTAAAATATTGCCACTAACTGGGGCTTTTTGTAGCTGGAAGACTCCCCCAATGAGAACTTCTGACATGAACCATCACCAACAAGCTAAAAAGGTAAAACAAGCCATAAAGATAAAATTTTGTGTAATGTCCATCCCCACTGCAAAGCAAAGCTGTATCCCAGAGTATCCATCAGCCTATGGGTGGGGAGGGAGGGAGGACCTCAAGATGATTTGTCTCCCCCTCGTAACTTGTTGCCTTTTGCCACAGCTCAGTGAATTTCCCAGTTCCCCTTGCCCAGGGCTGCTCAGTTATGTGCACATGGATGCTCATGCACGTACACACCATTCAAAGCAGGAAAAAAAACCAGTTGCAGAGCAACTTCCAAATAACTCATTTCTTTCATTATGTTCTCCAGGTATCTTACCCTTGGTCCTCTGCCATCCTGCTTTTTGCTACACAAAATCAAGATCAGTGCTTGCTCATTCTGTTCCTAAAGGAGTTTGTACAAAACTACGGCAAACACCTCCAGTTATGGCCCCAGGAGCACCCCACGAACATGGATGGTGTTACACCATCACAGAGCAAGCCTTCATTGCTCCCAAAGGCTGCATCCCAGTTTCCACTGGCCTTGCACCAGCATCCCTGGCTCACCCTGGGAGCATCCCTGCAAACCCTGCTGGGACAGTGTGCCTGTCCTCGGGTAGCCAGAGGACACCCAACACACCCCACAGCCCTGCAAATAACTGCTTATCCTCTTGAGTGTCTAACCCAAAAGTTAGGGAAGGAAAATTAAAAAAAATCACATTGCATTGATGCAAAGCAGCATTTTTCCATGTTTTCTTGGCAAGAGATAATTATGGTAACAAGCCAAAAAAACCCCACAAAAGGTATCTTTTTAAGATCTGACTAAACAGTCCATTTGCATTTGTTAACCCTTGGCCTGATTGAAGCTGGGCTGCTCTGTATATGAGAATACTATCTAGAATATTTAAAATATGAGTCAATTTCTTCCCCTGTTCCCCTGTTCTCCACCAGGCAAACTCCCAAACAGTTCACTGACAGGCACCCTTTGCATCTTCGTGACTCCCTTCCCACCCACGTCTTCCTTTTTCCAAGCTTTCCTTTCTGCTGAGAACCCTCCTCTCTGGGGGGAGATGCTTTGCCATAAAGACACGATTGTTTGAGATCCCAGTGCTGGCCCAGCTCAGCATTTGATGTCATTCCTTCAATTACCAACACTGAATTGCCTTTGTATTAAACGGGACAAAAACAAGGAAATGAATGAAAAATCACATCTATGATGAGACAAGACCCTGTCAGAAAGCATCAGGCATTCCACGTTCACTCATATCCTCCAGAAAAAATAACCTCTCCACAGATTCAGACCTCTGATGTCAACCACAGGCTGTTCCAGGTGAACACAAGAAGACAGAGCAAACAACTGGTTTGGGGCTCTCCTGGGATGCTTTGTGACAGCAAATGAGACCATTTTACTGTTAAAAAAAAAAAGAGTATTGTGTGGATATGGAACGTTTCCAAACAAGAGACAAGGTGAATTTCTTACACACTGCAAAACTGAATGGTAATTTTTTTTAATAACTACATATGTTTTATTATCTTGGACTTTTTAATGCCTCACATCTCTAATTGTAGTAGTAATTATTAGCTCAGTTAATGAAAGCTTTGGAAACAAGATTGTGTGGGAGTATTTCAAGGCATGAGTTAAGTCTTTTAACTCAGTAATTGCCAGGGATTAATTCATTTTTCTCTTTCAGTGCTGAAAAGCTGGAATATTATTTCCTTGAACTGTATTTGTGCTTGGCAAAGTTCTGAGTTAATTACAACGCCGTGAACCCCTTTAAATCAAGTTCAGAGGTTTCCAGGTGAACATATCATGAGGTCCTGGTAAATCCTTCAGCATCTGCTTGGGAAAGGCTTACTGCACTTGAGTGATGCTGTTTTTCTGAAGGTCTGCCTGTTATGTATCTACAGCCATTAAAGGCACTACAAGTGTAATGGCAGTAAAAAGCTTAGGCTTGTGGAATTTCTCACATAAATAAGGATTATATTCATTAATGTCTGGTTTGGAAATCGTCCCCCTTGATTTTTCTGAATGGTCTTGGTCAAAGCCCTGCAAAAATATAAGTTATTGCATAAATCACCAGTTCGCCAGCTATGACTGGTGGAAGAAGCTGCAGTTCCATAAGGAGCTGTAACAACCACAACTCCTCTCTGAGCCATCCTGGACTGAGATTTGGCCCATTTCTGTCATTTCAACTCCTCACACCTGAGCAGCTGAAAGAGTGCACAAAGAGAGGGACACAGGAGGCCAAGGAGGTACGAAGGACACACCTGTGGAGCTCTGTCTCCCTGCACTCTCTTTGTGCCACACAAACAGGGGCTGGGGGCAGCCCAGCACTCGGCATCAGCTCCTCACACCTTTCCTGCAGCACTCCTGGCTTCCCTGCCAGGACCATATGGAGGCATCTTGCCTCTCAAACGCAGGAGGATGAGAACAGGAAAGAGACCAAAAGGGCATTTTTTTTTCCCAGTGGCAAGGAATAATTTCTTCAAAGCCACTGAGAGCATCTCCTGGAGAGTGCTGATCCTCCTGCTGCCCACCACCATGGCTCCTTATCTATCCCTGGTGGTGATTTCCTCTTCCCTAGGATGCTCCCAAGCACTACCACATCCTTTGCTTTCCTGATTCAGGGCTTTGGCATCTGCTAGCCCGGAGCCCTCCCTGCCCTGGGGGCAGCAGGGTTTGCCAGCACAGCACAGCACTCTGCCGATGCCACAGTGGAGGAGAGCCACACCACCACAGGGAAAGAAGCAGCCGTGTCAGTAAAGGCACTGACATCTGTTCTGGGCCTCAAACAACACATTTTACAATTCCTGCAGTGCACTGAATCCCACTCCTCTGTCCTGATACTTTCTTCCAGCACAATTTTTGTATTTTCTCCACCGAGACTCAAACATAAAAGACAAAATTTGGTCTAGTTTATCTTTTTTTTTTGTTTGTTTTTATTGTTGTTGTTTTTGTGGGTTTTGTTGGGGTTTTTTTGGGGTTTTTTTTTTTTTTATTTTATGTCAGTTGCTCACAATCTGTGCCAGCAAACCAGGATGCTGATCCAGCTGGGGAGAGGTGCCTGCTTGCAGCCCTGATGCAGATGCCTGCACAGGCAGTATTTAAAGCACAGTCCCATACTGGGTACATCCTGTGGCTCACTCACTCCAAGCTGGAGATGTTGCCTGGGTTTCCACTCCACGCTGTGCAGGAGAGAAGCCAGCCAGCCCTGGGATGCTGATGTCACCCTAGGTCTTACCAAACGGCAGAAAGGGTGGCAGCTATCTTGCAAATGCCCAAATCACTGAGCATATCTAACCTTCTCCCTTGGGCTGAGCCTGGCAAGGAGATGAGAGACTTTCCAGGCTGAAAATTGTTGGAGCAACCTGTTCAGAGACAAACCTACTCAGCTAGAATCTGGACTGGGGCCAGAAAGAACTCCTCGACTTTCAGCTCTCTTTCTCAACTAGAACATTGTATTCCCATATTTGTTGTGGTCTATTACTCCTTATTGTTAATTCAAGGTTTATTAAAAATTAACATCTGTTAAACAGAGACACTAATCTCATCCAGACTTTTAAAATTCTTGAGTGCCAATTACCCTGGACTGCTAAAACAAAAAAGTGTAACTCTACTAAATCTTGTTGAGCATTTTCTGTAGTGGCTATTAATTTGAAAATTATTTCCCTTTCCTCATCTAGTGTGAGCACATCTCTCTGTCGCTGTTTAAAAACAGCACAGAAAATTTTAATCAAACTTGTTTGGTTTTTCTCTGCATCATTACACTAAATTAAATAAATAACTTTCAGGTGGGAGGGAGAAATCCATGATTTTCTTGTTAGCTCTTTGTGCAATTATCTTTCTTCATTAGAGACACCTGAGACCCATGCCAGAATATATATTAATATATAGTCCAACCTTTAAACTACTTTCTTTATTATTCATGTTTTTTTGAGTGCTGTTGCTAACTGTCACATCAGAGGTCTGGCAGGTTATAAGTGGGATCATTAAAAATAGCTCATTTTAGTAATAACACAGCACTATTCATATTTTACTTGGTATTTAACAGTCCACAGGAGACTCTCATGCTTTCTCATTTACCAGATTGTCTCTTCTAAATGTCATTGTCAACCACTCACATCCAGTTCATCCTCCTGAGCAAAATGGCTTTCATAAAGCCTACCATAACCAAAGCAGCTAAACAGATGGCAGACTGCATCCCTGCAATTTCCTCAGGCTTCAGTTTCATCCCTTTAAAATAATAGCTCCCCTTGAAGTAAGTATGTTCCTTTGTATTAAAACATGAAATATAATAATTACAGAGGCTATGGAGCAATTCACTCAGTCACTGAATGAGCAAGATAAATAAATGCAGGAGCAGGTAAGGAGACTGCAGAGAGTCCTGCACACACTGACCCAAGGTGGTCTGGGCTATATGCTGAGAACTAAACTCAAGTTTAAGTTCCTGTGTTTAGACTCTGGGGCTTTTCTGGGGCTAATCAATTCCTTATGACACAGAGGTGAACAGAGTGAATATTTCAGCCCGAGGGATGGAAAGCAGCAGTGCCATCATTGGCACACGTGCCTTCACACCCTCTTGTCCCACAGCCTGAGGACAGTGGTCACAGCTGCTCCAGGGTGATGTAGAGGCTTCTAGGACATGGGTTTTGTTATCTGCCAGTGTGGCACTTGTGCTTCACTCCCCCTAGGCCTACAAACCCCAACCTGAGCCTCACAACAGCAGGGCAGCATTAGTTAATTAATTAGCAACACATGAAATAGAGCAAGGAAAGGAGGAAAACAGGTGAAGAAACATGAGTGCCTTTGGATCTGGGCTTTTGCTCTGAGGGAAAACTAAACTGCAGCCCACCTCCTCTGGCCAGAGTCTAAATAATACAAATAATTGGGGTCCTGCAATTGGGGTGTGGGCAGCCTCGTGTCAAAAGAAAACATGGCAGCTTTGTCCTGGGCAGGACCGGCCCTGCTGTGCTGCACCTCTCCCCTGTAATCCTTCTGCTGTCCTGATTTCCACATCTATTCAGAAAAATGACTGAGAGAACCAGATGCCCCTCTGCTGTGACCTTCTCACCCCAGCAGTGTAGGCTGAAAACCCCTCACAGAGCAAAGATATTTGTTCCCCCTGGAAAAAACATCTCCAAGCACGGCTTCCTGGAGGGAGACCCACAAAGCTGCATTTGGTCATCTCTGCAAACTCTGACCTCCAGGAGTTCAGCACCTCTGAAAATTCAGGCCAAGCTCTGGAGCCAAGGATTGCCATGTGGCCATGGGACAGCCCCTGCTGACCTGGCTGGGGCTTGGCCACACATGTGCAACTCAGAGAGCTGCTAGTCTTCCCAAAGGTGCAGCCAAAGGAATAAAAGTGTTCTGTGCATCAGCCCCTGCCCACTGCTTCTCCAGGAGCAGCTTTCTATTGAACTTTAACCCAAATAACATGCTGCTCCTGATCTTTGAGAAACCCCAACCTTGAAATTCTGCCTGTGAGTATTCTGCAAACCAGCTAACCTGAAGCCTGATTACAAAGGGGAGTAAAAAATGTTGGTGTGTGCAGCCATAGCTCCTAGTTTGGGATGACTAGTTCTGTATTCATCTCCTTGCCCATCTGATTTATTTAGATTATAAACTCCAACCCTCAGTACAGTTTATACAGTTCTTAGTGTAAGGAGATGCTAATCTCTGTGTGGGTAACTGAGAGTAAATCAACATCACAAGAATATATTAGTTAACCTGTTTCATTCAAGGAGATTAAGAGGAGAAGATTATACTATTATTAAACCTTTTAATGTTCAATAAATGCTGTCTACGTGCCTGGTTCTTTTTCCAGGGATATTATTTTGTTGCAGTTTTATAGAGTGTCCTTGCAATGAGCCTCAAAGCTCTTCCAAAGGATCTCCCCTCTCTGATACAGCCATCCCTGGGGCTGGCCCATAACAGCTGTTCAATATCACACTGGGGCACGAGTCATAATGGTACTCACAGCACTGACATAGCATTTTATACTTTCAAAGCACTTAAATTAATTAGTTACAGAGCTAAAGTACGGTTTTGGGCAGGATGTGAAAAAGAGAAGTATATCCAATGGAAACTACAGGGGGAATTTAGGGAAATGTAATATAATTACCCAATTTGGAATCTGGCCAGAGCAATGCTTCTCCAAATGCCATGGGACCTCTCTGACCACACATGGTCAGGACCTTGGCTTTGTATCTGCTCCAAAAGATGAGGACAGCCCTAACAAAATGTGCTCAGTCATCAGGTACAGGAAAGGGATGATTATACAAAATCCTGTTGCTCCCTAGGCACCTCATAGCTACAGGAGTCCTTATCGACTCAGACTTCAGCAACTTCCAGATATTTCCAGTTAAACAGTTCCAACTTTTGATAATATTTACAAATGATCCACCTCATAAGTCCATTAACTGGTCTTAATTGGGTTAAAATCCCCAAGCAATTACTAATCTCAGGCATTGCCCTTTGCACCCCCCAGCACACACATATGTAGCCCCATTTTGGCTAAAACAAGCACATCAGGTGGTTGTGCTGCTGAGCCACAGCATTGCTCCATGCCAATTTGGAAATGTTAATGCCATCTAGACATGCAAATGTCACAGGGGACCGATTTTAGCATGCACAAAAGAGAGACCACTAATTGGAAGGAAGGGGCAGAAAGCGATTACAATTCCCGCTCACCTCGGCGGTGCCTCAGGAGAGAAGGCAAAACACCGAGAAAAAACCCAGTCAGTCCTGCTGGCAGTGCCTGATGTGTGCCATGTGTCTGAGTGCTGGGGACAGGGCCACTGCAGCTTCACAAAACATTGGGGTGGAAAAGCCCCACGGGCTGATTTGGGGCAGAGCACTCACAGCCTGATGTTTGTCCACACAGCTGGATCCAGAGGTTCAGCTTCCCAGCAATACCTGCATGTGGGTGCTGAGGGATCTGTGGCTGAATCTGAAAAAAAACCACAAGAAGCTGTCCTTCCAAGCAGCCTGGGAGCTCAGCTTAGCTCAGAGAGCCTTGGAGCAGGTCTGGGGGAGAAAGGGTAGATGGGAACCTGACTGGAAAATCAAGCACCAGGGAGCCTCTCGTGCCTGTCAAGGAATTTGGACTCTCAGGTCTCATGAATCAGTCATCATCATACTTACTACTGAGTGCTGTGAGTGTAGGGAGTAAGGAGACACTTTTCTATAAACATTTAAAAAAAAAATAAGAGAAAGAAAATTGACCAAATTGATTTATTTTTCTCAAAAAATGTTATATTTTGTTAACAGAATTTTTCAACATGTGGAAAAAGCTCATAAAGGACAGCTCTTGGTAATATCACACTGTCCTCTGACAGGCTGCAGGGACCAAATCCTCTCATTTACACAGCTGTCACATAAGCATCACTCCATCAACTTCCACAGATATATTCATGATTCTTACTAGCATAAGTAAAACCAAGCTCAGAACTTTGTTTTCATTTTCAACTCTCTAGGATTCTCATCTCTTGCAGATCATTTAATCCAGTGCAGAGCACATCTGGAGTTTATTTAGCCAATATATTAATTCTGGTTTTGTTTGCAAGCGCTGTCCCTTGTGGGGAATCCTCTCCACACCCAAACCACTGCATTTGCCACGCAAGGGAGTCCCAAGCTCAGATTGCCCTGCACACACTCTTGCCCTCAGCACCACCCACACAGCCCCTTCCAAAACAACAATCCTCCTCTTACAGGTCTGTCCTGACAGCTGGAATTAGGTTGTTCCCTCAGTATTCAGCTTTGATGTGTTGTTGGCCATCACCATGTTGGCTTTTCCCTGCTGTGGTTTTCCATGCCTTGATTGAGCAACAGGGGACTGAGCTACCCCCAGCACTGGTGTACCAAGGGTGGTGTCCTCCACACAGAATGAACACACCACAGTTACCACTGTGAGACCTCCAAGGTATCTTCTGTGAAATTAGACTTGGTTTCATGTAGTTTAGAGAACTCTTCTATAGGATTAAAACTCACTTGTCCTCATACTATAACTTGGAAGTGACCAAGCAGCAGGCAGGAGGAGGGAAGAGATATTTTCCCCTTAGAGGCTGCTGTTTGTTGGGTGAAAATAACCCAAATAACTCTGGGTGACTCAACAGGACCCTGCAGGAGTGTGGGATCCAATGTCAGCATGATGGATGTGCTCAGCTCTGCCATACATGTGCTGTAATGAGCTGCCAGGGCACCAGGGAGCTGCTGGTTTGCTTCTACTGAGAAGGACCCAGTGCTCTGGTTTGGGTAATGAGCTGCCTTGTACACACAGAAACAGGCACAAAAATCTGCTCTGGGTGTTTTCAACAGCACAGGCTCCTGCAAACACATCCCACCTGACCTGCCGCTGCACCAGCCTTTCACAAAATCTGGAGTCATATTCAATGTCCAGCTCTCATCTCTGTGTTCAGTGGCCTGACCCTGGGACACCCAGGGATGGGATAAAATATCCCACCTGGGGTATTTTTAGCTCCCAGGTACAAGGTGTTTCCCACTGAAATGCTCCCTGTGGTGGGTTTGTCTTTGCTGGGCCAAATTCTCTTCTTGAGGCAGCTGTGGGTGGTGGAACAGACAACTAGAAGGAATAAGCAATGCAACCCTTCTGGCTCAAGGCTCATCTTCCAGAATTACCTCTTGTTAATGTAAAAAAGCATACAGATAAATTCCTAAAACTGCTCCAAACCCAAGCATTACTGAGCACTCTGATTGCTGCTCCAGAGGAAGGGAGGTGCAGGCAGGCACACTGCAGGAGCTGTGCCCTCGCTGCCACGGGAGCACACCGGCAAAATCATCTCACAGCAAAAGCTCAAGAGCACAAGAATTCAAGGGAATCCAGCTGTCTCAGTCACTCCTGTGGCTGTGTCTGGGCTCTTTAAATGAGACACAAACATTCACCATCAACCTACCCCACTCCTTACAGAGAAAGCTTTGCAACGACACGTGTCTCTCCTGATCCTGATTTCCCTCTTGCAGAAGCCAGGCTCTCCCTCCAGCAGGAGGTGGGAAGAGAACAGTGCACCAAGCCCTGGTCTCTTCAAGAGTGTGACAGTATGACAGTATGACAAACCAGGTTGTAGTGTACAAAGAAAGGAAATGTAAGCCAGCTACAAAGCTTAACAAGGTCAGGGTTATCTCTCTGGGAGGGTCAGATGTGGGGCACAGTGACTTCATGGTGCTGTTAGAGGGGTCACAAGGGATCACTCAGTCCATCTGCATGGGGCACACCCAGTGGCCTTTGGCTCTGTCAGATGGCACCAAACCAGAGCTGCATCTTCTGCGGATGTTTTAGTTTTTTGCAGTTTTTGTAGAAGGGTTCACTGGTTGGATCTAAAGTACTCCCGAGAGCATGGGTGCATTTCACACATTTCCTTGTAAGCAGAGACTTTAAATACAGCATTTATGTTATGCCCAGTCAGGCAGGAACTGCAAGAGAAATTAGGGCAGGGTGCTGGTATACTGACTGCCAGAACCCCAAGTGATTTCAGCAGCAGCTGTGCTAAGGACAGAGCTCACCCTCGAGTGAGCAGGGGAGAGAAAAGGCTGTGTGTGCACAGCCGGCCCTTGGGAGAGGACGGGGCACCCTGAGTCCTCTCTGTTCCTGCTTCCCCCCTTTTCTGGCTGCATGTAGCAGTCAATCACCACAATATAAAAATGTTGCAGCTTACTCCCATGGCTTTCCACATTTCCTAGAGAAATAAGCCAGTTTCTGTGCTCATCAGAGGTGGGGGAAGCCAGGGGAAGTCCAGGGGAGGTCTGATTTCCCAAAGCAGCAGACACCAGTACCGCACCTGGCTTTGTTTGAGCCCTGTTTTGTGTCCAGGTCTTTCCAACGCTGAAGCTCAGGCACAAAGCAGGTTGTCACCCCCTGAGCTGTCCCCACCCCAGGATTGCCCTCAGCAGTACTGGGGAGCGCTGCATCCCCCTGTCCAACATCCCGCTTGCACGCGATTTTCCTTCACATCAACCCATTTTCCTCTGCTAGATAAGTTATCTTTCAGTGAAAGGAAGGGAATTAGGTTTCATCAACGAGCTTTTCAACAAGTTGTCACCACCTCAATGATTTAGGGTAGGCAGAACACCTCATATTCCCAGCTGCCCTCATGCCACCACAAGCTGCCAGTCAGTGTGGAAGCATAGCCCACCGTAGCATCTGGAAAGGTCAGAGTTGAAATGTTTCCACAGAAAGATAATCAAGCCATAAGATAAATGCCTCATCAGGAGGAAATGTCAGCTCCTGAATGAGGACAGTTATTATTATATAAGACATTTCTTTACCTAAAGGAAGCAGGTTAATATACCTCCAAATTACTATTTATCACACCGTATAATGTTCAATTTCCAGTGTAATTTCCACCATGCTTTCTATTGCATTTGTGGAAATCAATTCAGAGATGAGTGAATCCTTTCTTCTGTGTGTTTACAGCAGCAAGTAAACTAATTAAGAAAAGCCACAACAAAGAGAAAGAGCACGTAAGAAAGAAAAATAATAATGTGAGATGCGCTTTTAAAAAAATGTCAGCCCTATGCAAGTCCTTGAATGCTCAAATTTAGCATAACACTTTAACAAATCATTTTTTGCAGCTTTAATAGGAAAGACTCGAGAGGGAGCGTGCTTGGGTTCCAGCAGGGAAGGCAGAGGGGCACGGAGGAGAGGAGCTCAGAGCAAAGAGCTTGCAAGGAGCACAAAAGGCATTTAAAGAAATGTCTCGAAGGACTCATCAGCAGACGTGAGGCATAAAAGCGTGAGAGAGCTCACACGGGAGCCCCGGGAGAAGAGTCAGAGGCGGCTCCTTGTGAAGGAGGCCGGCAGCTGTGTAAGAATTGGAGAGGGCTGGAAAAAAACCACAAAAGCTCTGCGAGGAAAGAGGGCAATGCTGCTGAGAAGAGCTGAAAAGTTAAAGCCAAGTGCCTTTAAGAGTGCCACACATTAGGAGAGTGATGGAGTGACAGTGGATTTGAGAGTCTCAGAATGAGGAGTAATTTCCTTTCAGGAAATATGCGACCTTTAAAAAAAATTCCATTGATGAACACTTTCCAACAGGCTCTAAAAAAAAAAAAAAAAGCAACTCTTTTCAAGCTTTTAAATGACTTGCAAAGCAGCCTAGATTACTTTTACTGCAATGTCCTTCTCTTTCCTTTCCTGGGCTGGAAGTCCTCCTTGCCAGGCCTGCTGCATGCAATTAGAGAATTAGAGAAGCCTTCTCTCAGGGTGTGCTGAGACCAATGCCTCTGAAAGCCCTTCCTTCACAGCCTCTGTGGTACCTGGGAATAAACCTCACCAGCTTAACCCCTTCTTCAGCAACTAAAGAGAAAATAAATAATCCTCAGATGTGCTGCTTAGAACCCCACAGAATTATCACTGTAATATTGCTGAGCTCTGTCCTGATTTCACTCTCATTTTTCACAGCCCAGAAGGTTTACATTTCCAAAAGGTATTCTGTGACCAGCTCCCAGGCATCTCACACCTGATCAGGAGATGCAAACCAGATATACTTCCTCCTCAACAACTCTCAAGTCACTCAAGAGATATATATTTTTTTGCCCTGCTGACAAGATCTACTTTGGGCCATGTTGTTTCTCACCCACCACCTTGCTCTAATAACAGTTACATTTTACAATTTTCAAAAGCTGTCAACATCATCGATCTTCCAGACTGAATGCACTTGTCTTCTATTATATGTGTTGAATTACTTGTGCCACAATTAAGTCTTTATTTGGCTGAAGGCAGCTTACCTGCACAGCAGCATGTCATTTGCTCTCTAGCAGAGTAATAATGGTGTAGGGCTAAAAATACATATGTACATTAAAAAGGAAAAAATAATAAAAAAAAAAGACTCCAGCAGGGTCTTGTGAGATGGGCACTCTCTGCATGGTAAACTATCACTCTGGTGGGATAATTGGTTTGGTTTGATCAAAACCGCGTGCTCTTACAGAACGGAGCGTCTGGCAGTACTCACAGCTCAGCATTAAAAGAGAAGATTGTCTTTGTCAGATCTGTCATGAAAACTGGAAAAGGAGAGACTGGACTGCACTGAGTGAAAATGAAGGGATGTCCTCTAAATCCAAAAGACTGTGTGCCTTATTTATCCTGGTGCTGCACATTTAGTCTCTACTGTAAGTTCTCTGTGATCTCTTTTGATGTCTTCTGTTAAAGAGAAGGAAAGCTGCTAGCAAAGACATCCCACAGAAGGCCTATCCATTTCTTCCTGCCTCTTTAGAAGGGCCACAGTGGCCTGAGCACTGCTAACTCATGCAGGCAATGAAAAATGAAATAATGCTGCCTTGCATCGTTAATTGGAAAATGCATATTGTTTTATTGCCACCTAGAAAAATGACTGTTCAGGTCTACAGCTGGCATGCCCCAGGTCTGCACATAGGAAAGGGTGCAGAGAACATGGCAATTAGCTGTCCTGATGGCCTCATCTCCAGCTAGAGCACTTCCAAGCACTGGGTCCTGCTTGGGCTGCAGCACCTCTTCCAGGAAAACACCCCACCTTGGTGGCAATCCTGGGAACACAGAGCTTGCACTGCCCAGTGCTGCTTGTTTCTGAAGCCATCTGCACTCCCTGCATGCCTAGCAGCAACTTACTGGTTATTCATCGTATCTCCCAGACTATCTGCACCTGCATCTTTTGTGGTGACACTCCAACACTCCTGACATTTCATAAGATCCACGCCTCACTTGACAGATATTTGTAAAAGATGTTATGTTTTGATTTGCAGAACAAAAACAAATTTGGTCTAGAATCCTGCCATCTGGTGACACCAAATAATTTTTTGCATATGGTTCCAAGGGCTTGTGTCTTTTACTTTGCTTTACCACTTGTCATTTATCTGTCCTTCCACAGCCCTTTACTCTGTGTATTGCAAAACCCTTTGAATAAAAAAGGTCCTTTCAGCTGAACACAGCCCTTTTGTCTTCATTTTACAAGCAAAGATATGATGACGTATAAGGGCAAGACTCTTGGCCAAAATCACTCAGCTTGTCAGAAAAAAAGGATGCAGTCCAGCTCTCTGAACCTTCTTTATCCACCTTCAAATAACACTACCATCAGCTCACTAGCAGGCTTGTTTTGTTTTAATAATTTAACTCCTCTGCTAAAATAAAACCAGAAAGAGAAAAAAATCAGATGGTGTCTTCATGATATGAGACAGGAGATGCATCATTATCTTGACAAATGTTGGTTTTGTCCCACGGCTCAGAGAAAGAGAAACGGGCTTAGAAAAGAGCTGGCATGAACCCAGGTGCCCTCTCATTCCAAACTCTGCTTTCTCTGTTAAGTACAACAGCAAGAACCTGCCTGTTGTCCCAGCCCACACAAAAACCCGATTTCAGGCCTGGAAACAAGAGGAGAACCCAGCGCAGGGGCTGAGTCGGTATCACCGAGCAATGCAAATAATCTCTGATTAAGATTCAGATCACGTAATTCACGCGCACGTGCTCTCCTGCAGCAGGCAGCGGGCCAGCTCTGCAGCTCCCAGCTCATCCCACTGCCTGCAGGGCCACCACCAGGGTTACACCTCCCCAGGATACATGCCATCATTCTTTTATTTGCAAAGTCCAGCACGTGCCACAACAGCATGAGCAGCAGAGATGTCAGACAGTCTCAGGCTTTTTCACAAATGGGGGAAAATGCAATCCCAGAGAGCGACAGATTTCCAACATCTTCACTGCCTTCCAGAAGCTCTGCCTGGACCCAGAGAAGAATTGGGGCAGCAGCCTGTGTCTCACAGCGTGTGTGCATGGACAGGCAAAGAGCTTGTGTGAGCAAACCCTCCCTTCCCTGGACTGCCCAGCTTCAGACATGTGGAGACAAGGCTGGAGAAGGGGTGGGAAACCTGAGCAGACAAACGCACATTCGACCATCCCAAAGGATGGAAAGTTTGTGGCTTTGAGGTTTTGGTCCCAGTCCCACACTGGGTGTAACTGTGAAAGCAAAACAATGTTCCCTAAAGTCAGCATGATCAGGCTTTCTCCATAAACATTATTTATAGAGGGCTGGGCCCTGTGAGTGAAAAGCTGGGGAGAATTTTCATTCTGCCTGAAGGACTCACAAAGATTAGGTGACAAAGTTTAGTGACTGGGAATTCTGCCCAGATTCAGCTTCAGGGAAGGAATTAGCAAACTGGTTTAATGGATCAGTCTTTTCACTCAATTTCACGATGTGATGGTGGAGATGTGAAGTTTGAAGGAGGATGTGCATGTCCCACAGAGATTTTCCACAGATTCGTGTCACACCCCCATGTGAAAGTGAGCTACCCCCACGCCTATGGCAGCCTGGCAGGATATCAGAGCAGACCAATCCAATTTGTGAAACATAATTGATCCAGCTGCATAAATCTCTGCCATTTTCTCACTCCAAGAAGTATATTTTTGCAATTATCACACATGTTGAGCAGCAAACACAGATGAAAGTTCAGTTTTTGTCTCAGTTCACTTTTTGATAGCTATAACTATATATATACACATAAAACAGGGCTGCCAAATGATTTCTGCTGAGGGGGAAGGCAATAGTTGGTGCATACTCTTTGCTCTAGATGGATTTTTTTCCCACTATTTGCAGAAAATAATAAGGAACAGACAAAATTTAAAAAAACCCCAAGAAAGTAGTGAGAAATAGCAATCTTTCTGAAGGGGATAGAGGGGATGATGGGAATGAAGGCAAATCATTGATCCAAAATGCTCTGCCATTGGATAGCCAAATAGCTCAGTTCTGAGTGCTCTGAGACCTCTCAGCACAGCTCTGACACCCCAGTGCACTGGGTGATTACCCTAAGCTCATTTAAGTATGTGATAAGGAATCTGCCAACCCAACTGACTTTGGTTCATCCTTCAGCCATGCAGATGATACAATCTGAAAAAAAATATTCACAGGAAAGAAAGGGTGTGCAAGAGGAGGGTATGATTCTTGCATTAACATTTCTAAGCAAAAAACATTTATCCTGCAACTTCCACTAAAACCAGGGCAGTAGGAGCTGGTTTAGGGAAGCCTCTCCTTGGGGAGTTGAGCTGAAGAATGTTTGTTCAGTTGTGATTGAACATGTAAGGACATGTTCATCAACATGGTCATTAATTAGGGAGAAAATGCTTAAAGCAGTTTGGATCCTATAGTTGCCTGGGGTGTTATGTTGAGGGGGAATGAAAACTTCAGAGAAGTCCATGTGCAGCTGAGCTCCATCTTACATTGACTTCTTATCATGGAAAAACCTGGGAGAAAAGATGGGCAGGAACTGAGAAAATTTGCCCTTGGTGCTCTGGGAGCCACAGACATACCCACCACAGCCAGCTGTGTTACACCTCTGTTGAAGCAGCAACAGCTGGTATCACCTGAGTCACTTCTGGAAACCTGGAGAGAGATTTACCAACTTGTAGTAACAAATTTATTGCCCCTTTGTGCTCTCTACTTACGACACCAAAAATAATGGATACAAAAAGGAAAGCATCAAGATTGTCATTGTGGACCTCACTCCACCAGCAGCAAACCCCCTAAACAATTACCTTAAAAGTCACAAATGTGGCCATTAGTTGTTGCCTGATGTCTTTAATGCACACCTTGGTCATGGTGCTCCTCCCCTGGACTCCAGGGATGCTGAAGCCCCTCTGACCCTGGATCCCACAGGTGTTGCTGGACCCACCCCAGGCTCCCAGGGCACAGAGCATCTCACTGATTTACCCATCGAGAAAACTCCCAAAATAAAAACTATCAGATTTTGAAAATGAGCCCTGAGGGGGTGTATTTAATGCAGGAGTGATATCGAGCGATAGACCACCTCGGAAAACCCGTGGAGCTAAAGGGAAACATTAGCTCCTCATTTAGGCAACTTTTCTTGCATTTGATTAGCGTGGGGGCAGAGGCAAGCGAAGAGGAGCACTCCTGCTCTCCCACGCTCTCACCCCATCACCCGGCTCCTTTCCAGCCGCATCCCATGGATACACGGCGTTCCCATGGATACGCCGAGGATTCTCTGCCCAGGGCTGCGCGCCCTGCGAGCTGCGGGCGGGACTCGGCTGCTGCCACAAACACCGAGCCCAGTTCCCTTCCACCGATCCCATCGGTGTCTGGGTCAAGGGAGATCTCCCCCACACACAGACCTCACCTGCTGGATGCTCTTGCTGTTACCGCTCTCACTCCTTCGGCTGCAGCCCCGATTTTAAACTGACATGCGGGCAGAGAATGGAGGAGATACTCCCCTAAAAGAACTGCCCCCTAAAAAGCATCGAGAGCTGATGCTATGGCTACAGGACATACTGGGGATTGAAAATTTGATAATGTGGGGAATGCAAGCAGGGCAGGCATCTGGCTGAGCCACAAAGAGAGCCAGTCTGTTGTGGAGCACAAGCAGGAATCCAAGGTGAGACCTGGGAAGGACACTGGTGGTTCAGCTCCCAGCTGCTGGAAGGAGGCAGGAGCTTCAGGACCCAAGGGAAAGGTGTTTCCTCAGCACTGCCCACCAGGGAACACCCAGTGAGGGAGCAAAGCAGCCCCTGCTATTCCTTACCCCTAAAGCCAGGATGAGTCCACATGGAATATATTCTGCACATTGAAGTACTTAAGAAATTACTGTTTCCCAATAAAAGAAGCAAGAATAACATGTTTATATAAAAATAATCTGGAGTTTTCTTTTCTCGGGCATCTTTGGCAAGAATAATGGTAATAATCTGATACTGGGCTGGAAAGAAGGAATTAGTACATCATTCTTCCCAAAGCAGACCTAACCCTTTGTACATATTTCTTGTCCAATGTCCCCACATGTTTTTTAAGGTCTCCAATAGTAGATACACACGTTGGTTCACAGAAAATCTACCCCGTTCTATTTTTAAATTCAAGTTTAACTCTTTTGAAGGACTTTTGTCATTGGTCACCAGACCACAATTACACACAGAATCGTTCTTCTACTCTGGAACATCAGAACCTTCTCCAATGTCATCTGGTGTCAGGCAGCGTGGGAAACAGCTCGTGTTCACTGCATACTAAATCTCCTTTCTCAGCCTTTGCTCTTCCTGACAGGAATGCTCCTAAGAGCCTGCTCTGGGAATGATAATTAGTTCCTTGATTAATCATCAAAGCTCAATGATACAGTGTCATTCCTGGTGCTTTTAGGTTGGGAGACTGGGTGGGAGAAAGCTTGGGATGGTGTGACATCCACCCAGCCCCTGGAGAGCAGCTCAAGGGCAGGTCTGGAGTGAAACCATCACCCACCCACGCTGGCTCTCACCAAAACCAGGACAGAGCCTCCAGCTCTGCACAGAGCCCACAGACCTCACCTGGCTCTCCTCCTTGCTCCAACAAAGCACTTTAACATTTCCATGGCAATTCTGGTGGCTGCCGCCCCCTCGCAAAGGCTGCCTTTGTTCCTACAAGTTGTAAATTTGTTTCATTTTCTCCAGGAGCTCCCACACCATCAAGATCAAATTTAAGGTGTTAATTAAATGGAACGTGTAACACTTTACAGTCCAACAGACAGCAATTTGGGCTAATGGCAATGGCTGGAGGTGGGTTACAGCCGTGGGCAGGGAAGGCTCCGATTGCCCCCTGTTGGCTTCCTGCTAACCAATATTCCTCTTTTCCTATATATTCTCCCACTCCTTGGGTTTCAATAATTATTTGACTACACCTCACTGACAGCACATTTCAATTTAAAGGCTTTACTTGTCAGCTTATACGTGCGTATCTGCAAAAATAATTCTCCATGTTTATGGTTTTCAGCTCCTCAGCCTCCCAGGTGTCTTTAAGTTCAACTTTATTTTGCCTTCATCTTAATTCAACAGCTGCAGAGGAACACACAGCAACTTCCAGGTTAACTGGTTGATGGGTTTTAGCCAAACATCGTAAAGAGTTCATGGTCGACCACAAACTCATTTGAGGCAACAACAAACACACCAGGTCACAGCCTCTGCATGACAACAAGCTGCCTGCAGCAAAATCCAGCTGCAAACGCCTCTCAGAAAAACCCAGAGTGCCCCAAAAGTGTCCCTGCATTGCCTTGGTCTGTGCACCCTATATGCCAATATGAAAGATAATTTTAAAATAAATTTTTGCTTAGAGATCCTTTCCTAATAGTGGTTAAGAGAGATTTCCTGATAATCAGATGGCTTCTATTTTCTGCAAGTTTGTATGAAAGGCTGAGCTGATTGCTAAGGCAGCACAAGATCTCTTGTAGGTATGAGCTGTCTAAAAGCAGCATCAGATTTTCCAAATGGATTTACCATCACTCTGAATACTTTTCATGACAGTTGGAATAGTTCATAAGGAGCTTGGTATTTGATACTGGAAATGCAGCCTCTTGTTCAATTATTTGGACAAGATACACACAGATGGCAGTGTCTTATTTTGGCCACTCTCAGAGAAAAAGTTTGCAGTGTATTTATAAGTAAAAGTTCAAAATATCTTTTTATGCACATTATTTGCCACCGACCTCTAATTCCCTGCTTATGCCAAAATTTTTGCAAACAAACTGATCTGTTACATTCTCCTCAGAGCAAAATACAAGATGGGCACAAGCATCAGCAGTGCCAATCCAGGGTTTTATTTACTTATTTACAGATAACTTGGTGAGGGATTTTCCCTGCTTCAGATAGCAGCTGCTTTGCTCTTTTTTTTTTTTTTTTTGCAGCAAAATCATCTGCTTCAATTTCTGTCGTGGTGGAATGGCAAACCCAGGAGTGAAATGGGGGATAAATCCAAGTGAATGCATTCATGTAGTGCTCACTGTTTGCTGCCTAAAGCTGTGCAGTTCAGCTCCTGTTTCCTCTGTCTCAGCTCAGATTTGAAGCATAAACAGCTACACTGCTCTACTAAAATGAAATGCTAAATGTAAAAACTTTCATCAGAACCCTTTTATCCTGGAAACTGCTTTATAATCTGACACACATCACCACACTCATGCAGTGACCAGCATCCTACACAGAACAGAACAGGTTAATTTTTCCAAGGCTGAATCATCACAGAATTCATCTATAATAGCCCATGCAGAATAAAAAGCTAGAGATGCATTTAAATACCCCCAAAGTAATTTGGTTAGTCAATGAACCACAGTATCTTCTCCCCACTCTCTGGTTCACTTGGCATCCATCACTTTTATTTTGTATCAGATACTCATTGTCTGGAGCGATAGCAGATATGTGATCCAAAGAAAGGAGCATCCCATTGAATTGCTGGCAGAGAACACAACACTGTCATTATGCAGCATTGTGGTGCAAGCCAAAATACCCATTTTTAATGTGTTCTCTGCAAGGAAATTATGGCACCCACATCTCTGCTACATCATCTCAGCATGTTATTAAAACCAGTAACACTCTTGATTTGAGCTCATCCTGAGGGAGCTAACATGGGTTGGTCATAATTTTAAACTCATATTTCCACAGATGGAGATGATTTGGACACCTCTTCCTTTTTTCTTTCTTCTTTTTTTTTTTTTTTCCCTTTTTTCCCCCCTTTTAGTGCAGAATAACATTTTTTAAGTTGACATCAAGTTTTCAAATTTTCACAGCACAGAAGCTGTGAGCACAGTGCTTACTCCTGAAAATGTATACTGTGAAGCTGACAGCTTAGGAAGAGGTGAAAATTGGATAAATGACTAGCAAAAATGGCACAAATGTAACAGCACACCTTTCCACTTGCAGCCGTGGGCACCAAATGTAGCCAGGGAACTCAATTTCCCTTGCTGCCATGGCCATGGCTCTTTCCTGCAGCTCCAAGCTCAATTACATTTCCTCCCATCTCCTTCCAACAGCTGCCTCTCTTCTCTGCTCATCCTCACCCCAAGCATGTTCTAAAGATGAGGTGTTTAGTGTGCTGCACAGCAGAAACATAGCACAGCATAATGGTTAAATATTTACAAATATTTCTACCATATTTCTCTTAGCAAAATCTCACTGTCTGGCTGATGGTTTCTCCAAGGTACAGTGACCCTACCCCACCACTGTGTCTCTTCTGGCACATGCCCCAGCAGAGAGAAATTAGTTTTATCCCACCATACACCCCAGCAACACAGATGCTCAGAGAAATCTTCAGCAGCCTCATCTCAGAAATAGCATTTGGCACCAAAACTTCATTCAGAGGGAATTACCTGGCTCAGAAGAAAGGCTGAAGTCAGAGACTCACAGCTTACTTCACTCTCTCCACCCAGGAAACCTTTAAATCCAGCATGACTGTGCCAAGCCCATCACTGAGGGCTTAAATCCTGCTCACAGGTAGCTCTAGGCAGTTACAGCTCTGCAGTCACAGGCCCTGAACCTCATTTTAAATACATATATTTAGGATTCCTCCTTTAAATATCTGTAACCTGCTGATCACAGTGAAACCTGTGAAAGGTAAAAACACAGATGGTGGATCCCCAGATAAACCAGCTCAGGGAGGGCAGGACAAGAGGCTGAAACAGGAAAGTTGGGGTTTTGGGGATTGAACACAACGGGGAGGGTTGCCAGGGTGAGACCAGTGCTGGTGGTGGAAGTCCTCTGGGGTGCATTGAAAGTGGCCAAATGCCTTTGGTTCAGGACCTCTAGTGCTTTCAGATGAAAGGGAAAAAATCTGCAATATCACAGCCTAATTCCCCACTCTGTGGAGAACATAAGAAAACATGAGATGACTTTGCAAAAACTGCTCATGCAAATCATCAGTGGGGGCTGCCCTGGGATGCTGCAGCATCCTGGGGTCTCAGCAGGCACCTGAGTGCTGCAAACCTCGGAGCACCAGGGCCAGCCAGTGCCCCAGTGCAGCAGGTATCACAGATGGGGCTCGGGGTTTTGACTTTTACTCAGACACGTCCAAACTGTTTTGATTCACTGATTCCTGGCTTACTCAAAAGGTAAAGTTTAAAGGTTAAGTGAAACAGCAACAGAACCAAAGCCAAGAAGGATTCTCATTGACTTTTGAACAGGGTGAGGGAGCACTGATTTGCACCAGCTCTCCAGAAAGGGAATAATTGTAAACAAACATCCTCCACACCTTCCTCCCACACACACAGGCAGACACACTCTAAGCTGCTATCTCACTTCATTCAGCTCCAACAGCTCCCAGTTTCAAGACAATTAACCCTTTTTATTATGAGTTCCAATGCATGGCATGCTGGCATTTTGCTTTTTTATCCTGAGGCTTCTAACTCAGGCCAATTAACCTTGTGGGATGAGGAGGGAAGCCTGAAGGGAAAGCTCTCAGCACAGGACTGCACTCAGGCTGTCCATCCATCATCCCACAGGGACACAGGAGCTCAGCTGGGGAGCAGTGCTGTCCCTTCAGTGCATGCAGAGCCAGCACCAGTGCAGCCTGTCCTGCACACAGGAGCACTCGTGAGGAGCCGACCAACCTCCATGGACTCAGGCTCCAGCATATTTACCCCTATGGATCACTGAACACTTCTGCTGATGTAACACCCCTTTAAACCCTAAAATCCCCACTCCTGACAGTGTTGTCTGTTGAGGCTCCTTCTGCCCAGAATAAGCCCCATGACAATGACCAGTTCTAGCGAATAAAGGAGACAAACGTGGTCCCCACCTAAGCTCAGCAGAGCCTGTCTCTGCATTTCACTTCTCTCTTCACCACTATTATTGTGCAAGAGCTGGGGCCATGCAGTCAGTGCAGATTTGGGAGATGAAGACACTTCTGCACAGCCACTCCCTGCCCAGCCAAGCTGGTTCTCCTGAGCAAGGCTGACCCAGAAACTGCATCAGGGGCTGACAAGCTGCAGATTTCCCTGTGCCACACAGCTGTCCTGCTGCAGCAAAGAATTTGTTTTCTCCTGTGGGCTTTTTTTTTTCACTTTTCACTGTACAGCCACAGCAAGGGTGCTGGACTTGGCTGCAGGACCATGGTGCCTGCATGAGCACAGCTGGGAGCTGAGATGGGGCTGGGGACCAGAAAATGCTGAGCAGGGCTTCCCCCCATCTCTGCCATGTGCTGCTGGGACCCAGCCTCTCCACAGGGCAGGGAAACGCTCAGCTGCTGTTATGAAACACATCTGAGAATGGGTTTGTTCCACAGTCAAATGATGACAGCCTTGACCTGCTTTGGAGGCATCCCGGCTCTCTGCCAAGCTGGTGAATCAAGGGATGCTGAACTGCCAAGTCCACCAAACATCAAAGGAAATGAAGCTGTTCCCATGGAACTCATTTTGCTCTCTGGACACAGAAACACTTCCCCAGAGCTTCCCTTTGAAGAGCCAGGCAGTGAGGTGTAGCAGGATCCCCAGCAGCTCCTCACCTCAGCCAAGCAGGGCTTTATCTCCTCTGCCGTGCAAACCAAAATCTCTCAAAGTAATCATGAAAAATCCTTTGTGAAGACAATAGGAATAAATAAAAGGAGAGGTAAAAATGGCTAAGAAAAGGGGAAAGGTAGTAAAAGAATTAAGTCCATTTGCAAATGGTTTGGATTTCCAAATAAATTCCTTGCTGGTTGCCAGCTGTCTGAGCCCTGAGACTTGGCATAACTACAACAGACACTGAATTTGATACAGACATTTGGTTCCCTGTATTAATCATGTAGAGTAGAAATAGAATACATCATTTTTGTGTTTGCCTCATCAGCTAAGGCTTTATCCCCATTAGACTTAATAGAAACCTTCCCTTCACTTTCCTTGTGGCCAAGATTTCAGGTCCAGAGCTCCAGGAAGGCACCTGCATCCTGACAGAGAAATTCCAACAGTTCAGGCTTATCTCCTGCACAGTCAGGGCTAAAGTGGGCTGCATTTTTGTCCTTTACAGAGGACAGAAATCCCAAAAGAGCAAATGAAAAGGACATCAGAACCAACGAGCTGCTTGTGCTGGGGGGGAGAGCAAGAGAGGACTGGTGAGCTGTGGGATGGCTGGTTCACCCTGGGCAGTCAGGACATCCCTCTCTTGGGGAGCATTTGCTGGACTGGATTATGTCAAGTGAAGCAAAATGGTCCCACGTGACCTTAAAATGCATTTAAAGGTCAATGCACATCTTTGTGGTACAGTGAAAAAAACCTTCTGGCGTACCACCAGCCTTGCCTGTGGTGCAGAGCCAGGAGGGGAAGAAGAAGTGACTCATTGCAGTATCTCTCCTTTCTCCTTCAAACACCAAACATGCACACAATTACCCTAAAACCAGAATGTATCAGGGGGTTAGTATAACAATACGTGTCTTATGCCAGTATTGTTCTAGAAATGTCTTTTTTCTTTCTTTCAGCTACTCCCACAGGGCAGAAAGCACAATATATGTGCATGCATCTGGTGTGCCACAGACATCACAAAATGAGTCAGGTCCTCAGCTGGTTTTATTCAACTTGGCTGTCCTGATGGTTTTAATATTTATTTCTTTATTATTTCAATTCCTCCTTCCAAACATTATTCCCTCTCATATTCGCTATGCAACAATAACACCATAATATCTAATTTTATCATAAGCATCTCTGCAATAACTCACAAAAGAAAAATAGATGTGTACATGTTGCTGACAAAGCAGCTGTGTCTGACTGGCATTTTGTTTAACAATTCCTGACATCAGATTCCAAATACTACCTTCACTTTCCTATATAAAATGAGTTTCTCCTTCAGTTCTGGTTATCTAATATACTAATCCTGAAAGTATGCTTTTGAATATCCTCACACTGGGAGTGGATTCTCAGGTTATTCACGGCTGAGCACAAGTCCCTTCCTCTGTGCTCACAAGTCTGCACATCACATCATCCCCCTGCACCACTGATCATTTTGTTCCATTAGAGTTATTAGGGTTTACTCTCCTGCTGGATTGCAACTTTTCTGATCTCTAGAGTGTGAAGCTTTTCCTTGAAGTATTAATTCTACATATAAAAGTGAGTATTTTGCTTAAAGTCTGTGTCATTGTTCTGGGGAGGGAAAGCAGTTTTATTTAAAAGGTCCACTGATGACTGGTTTTGGTTTCATGTTGCATTCCCATATCTGGTGGAAGTTATCACCTCCTTTTTGTGATCTGGAGAATTGTGTTGTATTCACTCACACTGCTCCAAAGCCCCCATGTGTGTTCCATCTTACTGAACAAAATCACTGGATTCTTGTGAAATGTTACATTTTTCTCCATTGCACTGCATCCTGACACAAGAATTGCCTTAGCAGCTCAGATCAGAAGTCATTCTAGCCAAAACCCAATGCCTTACTGTATCCAGGAGCAAAAAATATTACAGGAAAAACATTTTTTCCCTCACTAGAGTTGGTCCTTCCTTCCAAATGTCTACCACACAAGGACTTTCTGGATGTTCCTGTGAAGTCACCAAAAAAAGTCTATGACGAGGAGTGCCACATGCCAACTGCATGGAAAGCATCAGTTTCATTTGATGCTCATCCTCATTCTGCTCCACAGCTCCCCTGAAACCATCCCTGCAAAGGAGTGCCAGAAAGAGGGACTCTGATGGCAAAGCTGCCATATGACTTCATGACTCAGTCTTACGGCAACTTCTTACGACAAAATGATGGTGACAATGTACAGTTTGCTATTTGTCACCTTCTAGAGGTGGCTCCTGCCATCCCCTACTTCTGAGAAGGCTCTGGCAGCTCCCAAGGGCAGGAGCTGCTCGTTCATAGCCAAAAATGCCAGATTTGGGCTCCTGGTCCTGCCACTGCAGGGTATTGTACACAAAGATCTGCCTTCCATGCACCACACAGCAAATACCAGAGACCCTTGAAACACACTGCTCTTCAACCTCCTGTGAAGGAAATCTGCTTTTACAACTACTCCTTTATTTAAAGGACTACCCATAAAACACCACCATTGTGCATGTCCACCTTTTACCCCCACAACTGAGCTGCCCTGGCAATCATAAAATCATCTGATGGTTTCCTGTTAATCTGGAATGACAGATTTGATTTCTGTATGCAAATACTGGGTCTAGAGGGGAAAAAGCTAAATTATAAACTTTTCCTTATGTATCAATCTACCAGAAGTGTGACAAATAGAAAAATAACTGAAAAACTATCCACGTAGTTCATCTTACACGTGAATATATAAAAATAAACCATATTCTGCAGGAGAAGACAGAAACAATTCCATTGTTATCCTTTTCTTACTTCAGAAACCACTGCACTGGTTTCAGAAAGCACACTCCAATGTGTTGGGATCTCTATTAGCAGAGAGGGCAAAGACAAGGGTTAGTTCACATCACTGAGCTAGAGACTGTGCCACTGCTTCCTGGGGGTCAGCACTGGCCTCCTGCTTCCCATTTGTACAACCCCAAGGTGTTTCTCCCGTTTTTTGCACTTAATATAAAGGAAGAATCTAGACAAAGCCAAAGGTGCTCCTGTTCTTTGGCATCTCTAAGTCACAGTGCATCAAACCCCTCTGGCTCTGAGGAAATCCCCAGATGAAGTGCACAGACCCAGCAGAGTCCCAGCTTTGCTCCCAGGGGATGTTGGTGATGGTCCATGGCCTGGATCTGCAAGGCCTACACTTCCAGTATCCAGCTAACCAAGGAGGAAAACTCCTGCAAAACCTTTTTTCTCTCTCAGTGCTTATTATGGAATGAAGTGTTTTCCAGGAGAAGTTTTACAAGCCTGGTAAGATGTGCCACCATGAGCTGGGACACATTTCTTCCTTGCCTGTGCCCATTCACAGCCGGTGGGGGAGAGGACCAGAGGCTGGTTGGCAGCAGAGCCGTTCTCTCTGCCCTGGCTTGGCTTTGTCCCATGGAAAACCCTCCTGTGTGGGAGGAATACTGAAAATCAACTTAGCAAAGGGGCAGGAGGAGCCACTGCAGTGTGGCCAGGGCAGTTTGCACAAGATGATCACTGCATTATGCAAGCTGAGCTGAAATACTGGTCAGAGGCAAATCTGTCAGTCTCCTCATCTTTCCAGTGTTTCATCAGAAGCTTTACTCTGCTGGAGAACCATCCAAAGAGTTAGGGCAGCCTTTGGAGTGGGGCAGAATTGCATAATTCTAGTTATCTCACAATGTCTGTGCCTGTTTACACAAGAGGGGAGTCTGGTCTTGTGGTTTCAAAAAAACAACCAGCAACTGATTCTGAAAGATTATTGTTTTATTCTCAGCATTCTGAGAAGTCAGGTAAAAAAAAACCAACCCCAAACACTGGAAATCAGGTGAATAAGTTCTCTGCAAAGCCTGCAATTTCTGCAACACAAAAATTGTAACACACACGGCTCCAGCTCTCACTTTCCCCAGACAAGCAGTGATAGCACCTTCATTAAATTCAGCAGCACATTTCCACCTGGGAAGAACGTGAACCTCTATTCCCTTTTAAAGGGGCAGTAAAAGAAACATGCCTTTCCAATAAATCTTGCACCTCAATTCCCCTCTACCCCATCAAAAAACATAGAGCAAAAAGAAACTCTTGAACTTTCACATATGAGATGTGAAGGCAGAATATTAAGAAGACACAAAGCTGATTTTGGTTTTTTTTCTAATCTCCAAATTAGTAAGAGGATAACTCCTGAACACTGACTTTATTCCAGTGCACTTTCACCTAACCCATTTAAATCCTCAACCCTTCTGAAGTGCCAGGATCTGCATGCTCCTTTGAAAGGGTTGTTTTGAAGTGCTGAAGGGTGTTTGTTCCTCTGTATGAATAAATTTAATATTTCATTTGCATATACTCCTTCACCCCCACATTGTTGTTTGGGATTTGCCTGGGAACCCCAAAAACAAGGACCAGGCTTCAAACTCCTCTGGAAGGGTTTTCACCATCCAATCTGTCTGTGCTAAGCCATTTTGGCTTCAGCAGTTCTTTCAAAGGAAGTTCTCACAAAAACTGCATCTCTGCAAGGAGCAGCAGATTGGGCTGTGCCATGGAATTAAATAATTCCATCATTATGCTGACTAATGCCTTCTTTAGACCAAGCTTGTCTAATATTTTTGACATTATGCATTTCTCTCCTACTGACAATGCTCTGGATCTCCTGCAGCTTGTCAAAGCACTGAGCTTAGTTTCAAAAGTGAACTGTGCATGAAGGTTTTTATGCAGACAGCCCTGCTGCTCACTCAGGCCAGCTCTCACCTTTCTCACAGCTGTTCTCTCCAGCTTTTCCTAACAGAGGTAACACATTTGTGTGCTTTTTACACTTGCAAATATAAAAGCCACAATCAGAATCTCAGTTATTAACACGATGAAAAAGTCAGGAAGAGAAGATACAGCAGAAATGGCACCTCTCCCAGACAGTTGTAGGACAAACACTCTCTGTTGAACTGCAGTCCAAGATTTGTTTTGGATGATGAATAAGATCTAATGACAGATGATTAATATCTTAAGAGCAACTCCATTCCTCCTACTTAGTCCATGAGTCTAACAGAGCTGACTTTTCCACAATGCCTGGTAATTTTCATATTACATCCTGAAAACACTGCTAAAATGAGTGTGCTGAAGTGCAGGACCACAAGGGACACACAGAGCAGGGGAAAAGTGTGAGCAAAACGTGACAAATTCCTAATCCACACCTTCACAGACTGAGGTTCAAGTCCAATTTGAGATCCTGAGTGATATAAGTTGGATGGATTCAGCGGAGCTGTATCAGACAGAACGGGCTATAATCCACTTTATAACTGTCACACATTAGTTGATAATGCTTAGGAGAGGATTGGTGGGACAGAATGACACGATAACAGAATTACCTCCATCACCCACCTAGCACGAACTGTATATTAAACTCAGATCAGAACAGTGTTCAGGACCTCATCATGACCCACTTTGTTCAGAAGCCACATCTCAGTTGCACAAATAACTTTTTTTTTTTTTCCTGGCCTGCCTGGCATTTAGAAAATTTGAAAATAAAAATTGTTTAGGGATGAAAAAACATATTATTCACTTTGAGCTTTCTGGTAAAAGGCTGTAGGACATGAATTTTAAATCCACAAATGTTCACTTCAAATAAAAATTTCAAAACTTGTAGTTTGACAAATATTGAAATGAAATATCTCAGTCATTCTGCCTTTTTTTGGTGACAGGTTGCTTGGTGCTTTTATTTCTTACTGAAATATGATTTGAGGCTTATATTCATTTTCAAATTATGTTGGTTAAAGTGATGTTTCATTTTACATCCAAAATTATCTTGAAATTACAACTGCATTTTATGTTTTTTTACTCCATAGGCATCCTATCTTTCCAGGAGGCACATGGCATTAACAGAGCTGGAAGTAGGCTGGCAGTGATAGGCTAGAGACACAAATAACTTCCTATGAACTTCTGCAGCCCTCAGGTTTGTGAGAAGGGTGCTGCAGGTCCTTTCCTCACATGCTTAGAGTTCCTTACATGGGCAACTTCAGTTTGCAAATAGCATTGCCCATGTCCAACAGGGACAGCTTGTCCTGCTTGAAAAGACACAGAGCTGTAGCTGAAATAGCTGTGTCAAGAGCAACCAATTGATCAGGTGTGATTCCTTCAGCTTTGGGCTGCTGGTTCTCTTCTTGCTCATGTGTCTGTGAGCATCATCTCCTTTAGTCTCTCTCCCTCTACTTTCCTTGGGCTACCCCTCACCCACTGCTTGTGGAAATTGGATACAGGAAGAAGGATTGCTGGCAGAACACAAAACATCACAGGGCAGGGGTCTGCAAGAAGCAAAAAAAAGACTTTTCTGTGACTACTGTGATACTCCTTAACCACAGCATTAATCCCAGCCTGCAGCTCATTTCTTCCCCACCGCTCTCTTGGACTGTGCCCATTTAGATCGAGAGTTTGTCAGAGGATGTGCTCTGTTCCTGATTTGGGAAAAGTTAATGCAGAGTGGCCTAAATAAAGCAAGCTCACCACACATTCTCTGTGTTCATCTGTGAAGTGCCAAGAATGTTTTTTGGTGTTGTACAAAAATAATAAAGATAGATGTAGTTAATAAATAGGTAAGTTCATTTTCAGCCCTCTGAGCTCCTCATTTTCTTTCACACAAGCCCATTTTTTACAGCTGACTGCTGTGATCTTCCAAGGGATGTGCTGATGTGGCTTGAACCAAGTTAATTTGCTTCCTTTTTTTTTTTTTTTTCCAGGATTTGCAGATGTCATCAAAAATAAACAGTACAAAGAGGGGGGAAAAAGAATAGGCAAAGCAGAAGCTGATTCAGAAACTAATTAAAATAAAGCATAGTTCTCAAAACCTCTTTAAATTATTCAGATGTCACAATCCAAGGAAAAACTGTTCTTTTCTAAGCGTTCTGCTTTTTTACCTTCCTCCTCCCTGCTGAAATATCTAATCTAATTAAATGTTGAAGAGATCTCCAAGTGAATTCAGGTTAACAGAGACATGGTTTGGGAGGCATCCAAAGATCTCCACGTTATAGTAGCTTTGGAGATTAAGTGATTTTTTATTTTTTTTTTGCTAAAAGTGGTGAAACTCGAGACTCAGGAGCTAAGGGGTGGGGGACTTGGTACAGCTGCCAATAATCCCTGGCCTTGGTCAAAGTTATAACAGCCCTGTACAATGAAGGGAGCAGGTCCAGCACATCTGGAGACTTGGGTGGGATTTATGGCCCAAGGATTTACAGTCCCTGTCTCTCCACTCGCCGTGGGCACAGAGGACAGAGAGGCAATGAACAGCTTCTGCTGCTGCACCACTCCAGCTCCTCTTTGTCCATTTGTTTACACCAAAGAGTATCAGATAAACACACAGCCACCACTGCCATCCTGTTACTACGGAGGTACCAAGCAGAGGGAGGCTTGTTCAGCTTCCAGCCATGACGTTCAAACTGTTCTTGTGCCTCATTTGCAACAAGCAGCACGAATTCCAAACAGAGAAAATTGTAGTGAGCTCTTCAGAGTGAATTCTTCATCTAAAGGGTGCTTCCACCAAGATGGCAACTTTACAAAGCCTTCTCTTCATTTCACATCTCCCCAGCAGGGAGTGCAGAACCCCTAAGAAGCAGCAGGACAGGTCAGCATTTACCCACCCTGGCAGGACCCCTTCTCCTGCCAGACCATGGTATAGCTGAGCTCTGAGCCTTTTAACCCCCCAAGCAGGAAAAAGGCCTTAAGTTTTGGGTGCTGAGAGGAGAAAAAACCCTTTACCATGACCTTTTCTGTCTATGTGAATATTTCAGGGAAACACCCAAGGAAATTGCTGTTCCAGGCTGGCTGTGGGGAATTTGTGCTGGCTGAACATGCTGGCAATGCATTAAAAGACTGCAGCAGATCATAACTCTCACTCAACCTACTCTGTATCTCCAGCAATTATCACTGCTGCTGGTGCACTCCTAACTTACAGAAAATACCCAAATTCAGTTATTTTGATGCTGCAGCTCATTTCCAGCCATACCAAGACACAACCTCCAGCGTGGAGCTTCCCCCACCTGAGGAACCATTTCTCACATCCCTGAGTGCTTTCCTCAATATTCCTCTTTATCTTACCAATGTGCAGCCGTGGGTAAATCCTCCACCCATTTTTGCCCCCAAACCCAACCCCTGCCCACAGGTCTTGAGCTTCCCTTGCCCAAGAGCCATGCTGGGAGCAGTCGTGTCTCCTGCAGCTGTTAATCTGTCATTAATGTGCCATAAGTCACCCAGATATACTGCAACCATTACAGAACCTCAACAGTGGAGAAAAAATCATTTGCTTTACTGTCAACATGAAAACTTTTTTATCTTCATTGACAGTTTTATTTAGAAAAAATCTCAGCTATATTTTAATTTGGCTCTAATGATAGCTCTCAGAAAGCAGTGTCTGTATGTTAAAGTTTACTGCAATAGCAGCTGCTAATTTTCTTTTTTCCACTTTTTGGTTTTGTTTCACTGATATTTTTTAAGAAAGGATGCTTCTAGGGTATTTTTGTTCTTGTGAAAAAGCACATATTTCTGACAACCTTGCAAACTGGCTAATTATCAATGGTTGCTAAAGATTCATCCATGTTGCCATCAGCACTGGAATTTAAAGGGACATATTTAAATCTATATCTAGGGGAACACCTACAAATTTACTTCACAGAGAGAATGTTACACATTTTAATGGAATAGCATCCTGCCTTTGCTCTGTGAATATTTATCTCCTCAATAACAACAAAACCAATGACTTGAAGTCAAAATGCAGGGCACTAGGGAAGTACTTCTGTATCTGCAATTTCAGTGAGTAGACTGGATGCTGAGAAAGGAGGTATCACTAATGGTATGAAACCCTGTTTTCTGAAAAGAAGGAAAAGAAATGAAGCCATCCATGCTTTTGAGCTCATTCTGTCTTTTCCCATGGTAGGTTAGCCAGATTTTCCTGGTTCATGACCACAATGAATTAATTCATGCACAGGGAGAGAGCACAAAACAGAACTAAGGTTCTCTCTTTGGCCAAAACCTTTCTGTCTTTCATAAAATATTTCCTTTGGAACTATCAAAGCTTCTACAGGGCTCAGCTCTGGGATTTTGTGAATCAAAGTTAATAAAAGTCTATAGGCTGGTAGAAACCCTTGCTCATAGAAAATGCCTCGCAGCAGGCCAGAGCTCTGCTTGTCCCTCCCTTCAGCCACACCAAACAGCTGCAGGAGTTTCCTGGAAAAGCAGGCTGGAGATGGGGACATGGAGACAGTCAGCAGTTTTGGGGGTAGTTCCCACCTCACCAAGGTCCATGTAAAACCATAAAATGTATAAAATTAACCCGCTACCCTCTTCCTTTAAAAGTTACTCATGGCATAAATTTTTCTTGGAGAAAAAAATTACCAAAAAAACCCAAAACCAAAAAGCCACAGGCTGTCCAATAAATAATGTTTGTAGAAGAAGTTCCAGAGGGACTGTGCTGTCTTTGACTAGACACAGACAGCAAGAATGGCAGATGGACTGAACTTCAGAATCTGGTTTTGTTTGTTTTATTTGAAATTGTAACAATATGAAACTGATCTTCCAAAACACTTTCTTTTTTTCTTTCTGAAAGATAAAACCCCAGAGCAAGAATATTTGTGCTGGAAAAAAAAGTTTCTCAGATGAATAGCTTTGTACAGATGAGGATAGAATTGCCTGAAATAGCTTTGTTTTGAAACAATACATTGTCTCACAGGAATTTTAGACATTCTTTACGAAAGCAGCACTTGGCATTATATTTCATGCCTTTCAAAGTATCTATTTTCATAGGAAATGAAGGAAGGGGATGGGAAAGCTGGTTTTTACCAAACTGACTTTGTGGTTATAAGGATCTGAAGCAGGAAGATGCATAAGAATGGACAGAAGAAAAAAATATTATATCCTACTCATCCCAAATGGCAAGAGGAAAAATAAAGAAACACTCTCTCTGGATTATATGCATGAAGAAATATTTTCTTTGAAGAAAGTCTTCTCTTTACTGCTGAAAACACGTTTCAGCTTGACTGATGAGTGCTGGAGAACTGCATAGGTGAATTCAGGAGACCAACAGCTGAAAAATATCACACAAGGATATAACATTCCATCAGCTCAAATATAGTCTCTAGGTTTTCCTAGCAGCTTATTTTCTGTGTCAGGCATGCTTCTTAAGTCCTCCTTTTCTTTTTTTCCTAGAGAAAATGTCATACAATAATGTTTGGATATGAGCCCTATTTACAATGCCTCCAAAATCTGAAGGGTCTGATCTGGTGGTCTGGTTCATATCCATCTGTCTCTAAGGTCCAAGGCACAAACTCCAATAGCTTTCCCATAGCCCTGTGGATCCAGTATTGTGGTCTGGATTCATCTTAGAATTCCCCCAGGGCTCAGATTTCACCTCTGGAGCATCAAGTCAGTTAATCTCCTCGTGGTTCCATCAACTGTGGGAAAGCACCACAATGAAAATTTGAAAAACCTATCAGGTACACAGAAAATTTCTCTTTCTGAGCTGCAAGCCACACAATTTCATCCTCACACAGGACAGTGTTTTTTTACTTTGTATTTTATTCCTGTTCACTACCATCTTGCCAGAGGGCTGGCTCACACCTCAGCCTCCCAGCTTCATTTTCAGCTGGTAGTTAAATCCATCATTCAAATAATTTCTCATTTGCATATTTCTTCTGAAGAAAGGTCCATTGTGGGCACATAATTACTCATTCTCTATTTCCAGTATAAATTTTAAGTCACCTCTTTGTCCCTTGTGCAGCCCACACACTGACGCAGCATCTTCTCACACTTCTCTCCCACACAGGCAGCTCATGAAATTACACTCCTAAGCCATGAAGGGGATGATGGATGGCTGGCATTTCTCTATTTTATGCAGGACTAGCTTACTCAGAGGCTGGTAAGAGAAGTTTTTGCTGGCCCAAACACCATGAAAGATGCACTGGCTGCCTGTATATAGACCCTTAATTGCTCAAAGGGTTGACTTCACAAAAAATATTTATTTGACAGACAGCTCTATAGGCAGCCTTGGGCAAGAGAGAGGTCAGGGAACAGAGGCAGCTGATTTTCATCTGGAGCTGAACACCACCAATTCCTCATTTGGGTGCTGGAGCTGCCCCAGAGGAACATTGCCTGGGCGGGCGTGTGCCAAATGATCAGTAGAAGGTTTCTAGAGGATACAGCTGCTGGAAGAATTGACAGAGAGGTGGGGGAGAGATTTCACCAGGGAATGGGAAAAGTAGAACTGAATATGGTATTTGTGCCCTTGTCAGATAATACTACCACGCAGCAGTGAAAAAAACAGCTGTAGAAATCTGTTTTCCCACTTGTCCCTGCACATCAGTAATTATTTGCAGGAAATCGTCCTACTCCAGACACGCTGGTAAAATGCAGTCGCGGCCCGTCTTGCTTTCATGTTGGGCTTTTTCTTTTCCTTGCCAAGGTGAGGAACACGAGGCCAATAAATCTGCCTTGGAAAGGAAAAAAAAATTATCTCAGAGAAGCTGCTTCATCATCTTCCTTCTGCTTTTTTCTAACAGTCAGTGTGGCAATATCCGCTTAAGTTTAGAAGGCATTATTGTTACAGGATGTGTGGGAACCACAAATACCATCTGAGGCCAAGTTACAGTAAATCCTATTCTTAGTGTCATTAGTGGAAGTGCTTCCTTCTCGTCACAAGAGCAAACGAAAGGAGGTCCATTAATTTTTCACTGGTGGAGCAGTAAGGAGGCACTTTAGAAAGGGGGAGGAAGGACCCCAGCCAGGTACCCAAGTGATTACAGACACGCTGCTGAGCCCAGAGGCTGGGAACCAGTTCTGTCTGCAAATGGTCAATACCACAGTTCTGCTTGCTACTGTATAAATTTCTTAAATATAAGCTCAATTTGAATCTGTAATTATGTTTGTGTTAGCATGATACTAGTTATTAAGGCCAAGTGCTGCAAGAAGGCAAATCATTGCTTCTGCTGCTGTTGGCCACTCTCTGCATAGAGTAAACCAGAAGAAACACATTTTCTAATATTTTGAATATAATAAGATGTAAGATAGTAAATATTTAACTTGGTCTTAGCGATTACACTCCCTGGACTTGGTATTCCCCTGATTTATGCCAAAGTGAAGTAGGTTCAAATCCATCAATTTCAATGGAGTTAAGCTAGGGTAAATCAAGCCCTCTATTACCAAAAATCAATTTTCCATTTGTTTTAATACCATTAATTTAAATGAACTCACTCAATATCCTCATACCTCTGATATGTGCATGCAATTTATGCCAGGAGTAATCCTGGGCAAGCCTGGGTGCTTAGGGCTGCTCAGCCCACTAGGATTTGAATGACTATTTCTAATAAAAGTAGTATTAGGATTTATTTTTTGATCTTTTATACTGAAGCCAAGAGCAGGGCACCCAGTTAACTTTAAAGCAATCTAGGAGACATCAGCCAATCAAGCATGTTATTGTTGCCCATCTCCTTTAACTTGGGGTCCACTTGAATTTCCATTTTTAACTGCACACCTATTTGTATCAGGGCTGTGAAGGCCTGGAAGAATTGTCACTTCTGACCCCACTTCTGAGCCTGCCTCCCTGCTTTGGGGGTTAAGCTCTGACTGCTCCCTTGGTCTTCCTTGCCAGGGTTCTTGCCTCAAGAAGTCACCAGAGCATCAGTTAACTGGGTCCCATATAAGATAAAAGAGGGAAAAGAGCTAGATTTCGTTTTTCTAAAGTCATATCTTGCAAAACTCCACATCCACTGGCAGTGTCTGAGCACAAAAATGCACCTTGCTAATGCCACTGCAACAACAGACAAGAAAGCATTACAGGAAGAGACAGGGCTGAACCACATCCACCTGGAGATAAAGAGTGGGAAGAACCCTCCAGAGAAAAACAAATCTTCCAAGGAGAAGATGCTTGGAGGGTTTCTTTTGTTTGTTTGTTTTTTGGGGTTTTTTTGTTGTTTTTTTTTTTAACCAAGAGGTGCATGTGGGAAAAAAAGAGTGATCAGCATCAGAGTTATAAATCCTTTTTTCAGGGGTGGAATGGAAGGAAACTAAAAACTCAGTATGGTTACAAAACTATTATTCCAGGCTTGCTGGTCACTGGGGGCAGAGAGAGAGGAGCAGTAGGAAATGTCATTTTGCCTCAAGGTCCTGGGCTCAGCTGGATGTGGGGGCTGATTGTCATGAAGCCAAAAGACCTCAGTCACCCTGCTTTTGACCCCTGTGGAAACTGGAAATTTAGTCCCCAGTCTCATCACTGATACCTGCTCCCTTGAGCATCAGAGGTGAGGAAAGGATTGTGTGGGGAATGTTCCTCCTGTGCTGGCCCCAGGCAGTTTGTCCAGATGTGCTGGGTCCTATGGCTCCCATGAGGGCAGCAGCCATATCCTGGGATATCTCATTCCAGGACACACATGTATATGAAAAGTGACAAAATCTTACACCTAAAGCTACATGACTCAAATGGGCTTCTTCAAAAAGGTCACCCAGTGCTGCACACAGGGCACTGACAGATAACAAGAAGCATTGTCTTTAATAAATAGGAGATCTAGTCCCCAGAAAAGTCCATTCCTTACTGCTTCACAGTATTGTTGAGAAGATTGATAGTCATAATAAAACGGATCTTGGTGTGTCTGCATTTTCTTACATACATTAGGTAGATTAGCAGGATACTTCCAGCAGAAGTGCCGTAAACAGAAATAAATGATGGTACCTTGTGAGCTGCTGGTATTAGAAGTTTAAATATTTGATCAGACACATACATCTTCACATTTCTTCTCCTTGGCTGATAAGGAAAACAGAGAGTAGCCAACAAGAACTGAATTTAAAACAAAGACCCCTTTTGAGAGATAGCTACAGAGAAAAGGGGAATCTCTGAAAGGCCACGAGACCATGCCAAGACCTGGAGGGTCCCTCTCAATGAACCACTATGAATTAAAATTCATACTGGCTTTGTGAGGCACCATAAGCAACAGCACCATAAACAAGGGAGAGAGCATGTTTTTGGGGATGGACACAGTTATTCTGGCTGTGAGGAGAAACACGTTGAGCCTGCCTTGAAACATGTCTTGGCTTTGTGCAGAAAATGTGCCCTGACAAAGTTTTGCCAGCGTTAGGACATGTCAGAGCATCACTGCGAGGACAAAGACATGAGAACAGCAAAGGCAACAAGGAAGGGAGAGGATGGGGAAGTGAGTTGTGAGACAAGGGGAAAGGGAACAATAAGGAAAGAAGAGCAAATTAAGAAGGAGGAGAATAAAAGCAAATACAGGAAAGCTGCTGAAAAGGGGCCAAGGAAATCATCCCCACACGACTGTGCACTCATTTCTGTCATTGTTCTGCTCTGAAGTCTTGGTTTCCAGATTCTGCATCACTTCTGACTGCCCAGAAACTCAGCCCCAGGAGAAACAATGCAGCTGCCTGGGCCAGTGGCCAGGATGCTGTCTGCCTAAGAACATTTTCATTGAACTTGAAGTTACAATTCTTTGTTTCTGCAAATGTAACATTTGATATAAACCCAGCGTGCTGACCTATTCCTTTTGAAAATGTAGAAGTCATTTGAGTTTTAGATCCAGCTTTTGATTAAAAAGCTTTTAAGGGGAAACCTCAAAAAAATTCCCATGCAAATTCCATGCCAAACCCATTTTCTGGCCTTTAATTTCCAGTAATGAGGGAGGAAACAACAATAAAAGTGAGGAACAGAGACACTATAAGTAACTTCCACAAGATTATTCATTTCCCTTAATAAGGGTCTTTAACAGCATGACAACTCATGCAATATAGATAAGCAAATTCAAGAAATTCAATAGAAATAAAAAAAAAAAATGGAAAAACTCAGAAGAAAAAGCATTTCATAAGAATCTTGGTGAAGGGAATGAACTGGTTCCTCACATAACACTACTGCCTGAGGTTTTTCTGCCCTTCATGGGCCATTTCTTTTGCCCATGTCCTTTTCTATGACAGAAAAGGTCTTTGGGAGTTGGTAGAGCTCCCTCTTTTCCTCTGGGGGTGGAGCTGCTACAATAAGGAGTCCAGACTCTTCCTGTGTCTCCTTCAAACACACAACTAGAGACCCCTCCATCACTCATCTGCCTGTTCTCTTCAAAGCAGAGATCCTGGAAGGAGCTGGCAAAGGGCTGCTGTGGGGAATCAGAGCAGGGAGCATCATCTGCTAAAAATATCCTACAGACATGGAAGAGAGATCACAGCAGACAATGTCTGTGTCTGGGGTTGATTCTGTTACACTTTTAAATTTGTATTTCAACTCTCCTTTGTGAAAAAGACCCTAACATGGACAAGAATCTGTATTTTTTTATTTATTTTGTGATTCTCCAACCTTGGCAGATCGGTACAGCAGTACTTCTAGACCTGCAGCAGGGCTGGTGTGATCTGCACTCTTAGATCAAGTGTTCCTTACAGTATTTCTACATGTTTTCTTCCTTGTATTTAACACCATTATTTTACAATTTAAAAAAATATCAGAGCTAGGTGATACACTCAAAATGAACAACTTAATTAAAGAATCACCTTTCTATTGTCATCCAATCTGAGAGATTGCTCCCACTGTTTCAGGCCCATCATTCCAGCATTTGCTGGAGCTTTGTTTTAATGATGACGATCTGTTGCAGCTCAGACACAGAACTAACATTTTCCCCCAGACACCCAGTCATTTCTTTCTTTGTGTGTGTGCTTTATTTTTTATGGGGACAGCTGCTTTGTGATCAGTGAAATGTCAGAAAAATCATCTTACCATAACAAAGCTGAAAATAAAATATTCAAGGAAGCAAACTCCCATGGAAATCTTTAAAGGCCTAACAAGGGAGAATTCTCATCTCTGTGCACACGGGTGACTCACTGAAGTAAATGGGAATTACGTGACTGCATCAAAGATTTCAGTATGAAGAGCACAGATTTTCTCTCAGCTTTGGCGTTTTGGAATGAACTCACAAACAAGTTTTGATGAAGATTTTAGATAGAGATAGACTTGTTCAGTGATATCAGCCCTGAACCAGAATGATCTGAGGGAGGTACAGTATCAGCCTGTCAAGATTAAGTGCATGCTTAACATATTACCTCCTTAAATGCTTTTTATAAATGGAGTGCTCACATTCAACTGTCCAATTTGAAAATGGAATGAATGACACTTAAAGGTCAATACAGGTGTGTCTTTGCAAATACAGAGGTTAATTGACATAAAACTAGTTACAACTTGGATTATGGAAAAAACCCTTCTGTTTCTGTAAATATTGTAATTAAACAAAATGTTGTTTTTCTAATTGTTGGAGAAGAAAGCCCCTAATTACCAGGAGGAAAGAAATTAGAGCAAACAGATCTGCAGGAAGATAACCCTATGAAAAATTCACAAAGATGTACTGATGATGCACCAAATTATCCTCCCGGGTTTCATAACTCTGTGAGCGAGTGCAGTTAGTTAACGGTGGTGTTGTTATAAAGCTGCACACTGTGGCTGTCGGGTTTTGAAACTACTCCAGAAACCAAAGCCTGACGCTGAACAACCATTGTGTGTGGGTATTAGGCAACAGGAAATCTGCCTGATGATAACTGAGTTGCACCAAGCCCTGCAGCAGCCACTCAGACACTGTGTCCATTTAATCTGCAGATGGCAAAGTAGATACGCCATTCACAGCTGCATGCATGAGGATATGACATCTTTGTCTATATTAATCTCATGGCTGGCTTCACATGACTCATTCAACCTTTTCTTCTCTTACATGAAAGGGAAGTTAACTAGCAAGACCTCTGGTGATTTTTAAATAGGTCCAGCCCTGCTGTGATCTACATTTCAAGATAGAGACAACTGAGCTCTTCTCCTGCTCCTAAAGCTCTCATTCCACACCGTTGTGCAACTCCACAAATCCCCTGTTTGTTCTATTAGCTCATTCCCAAAACAAGCTCTGTAAAACACACAGGCTGTGATGCCAAGAGTATGAGAAGTGGGTCAAATCTACTAAAGTCTGCACTGGGGGAGACAACCATCAGCAGGCTTTGTTTTCCCAGTTATCAGTAGGGAGATAGAAGAATTAAATATATGAACAACCTTAATTTGAAAAAAGAAAAATGTGTAGAAAAATCTGTGCTCCACAAAGATAAGCTGACAGCTAAGGAAAAACATGGTTATGCCCAGAGGCAGCAGGAGCAGTGTAACAGGCTCCTCTGCTCTCCTCATCCTCTGTGGCAAGATTAGGAAAAACACCATGGGTTTAGCTCCAAGTGGTTCACAGGGTAGCTCTGCTGTTCAGAGTAGCTTGATTTTGAGATCTTGTGCTCTGCTTTTCAATCAATATTCAGGAAAATACATCTTCAAAGTGGAATATCACTGGGGGGAAAATAGCAAGCTTTTAATCATCTTCTGCAAAAATGCAAAGAACACTTTCAAGGTTTGAGGATGTCCACACAATAGCACTATTTTCAGTTATAGTAGTTCCTTCAAGCCTCAGGGGAGGTTTTGTTTTGAAGAGCAAGAGACATTCCCCTCAGGACTCTCTCCTCAGAGAAATATCTCTGAGAATTAGGCAAGATACTGAAAATGAGGTACAGAACAGAGAAGCAGAGAAGCTGTCATGGTTGGCAATGGACATATAGACCCCTCAGGGCAGGGGTTAGCTGAGGATACAAAATGAAATGGGGAAAAAAACAAAAGAAAAAGCTTTCTTAAATCATTTTCATGAGGAAAAATAAACATTTTCATGTTAAATTCCTATTTTGAAATTCAGAGACCACATTTTTCCATAATAACCCCATCCAGCCTTATGCAAATCAAAATAATTAAACAAGAGTGGAATATTTTCCCCATAAATACTTGTCTCATGTGGACAGGAAGCTCCAGTTGCTTACAGAAAAGCAGAGAATCCAGGGTCTAGCCATAATGACTAAATTTTCAAGATGTTCTTGTTTGCATCTCTCTGCTCCATTAACAGTGTGCTGCCTGCTGAAAGCTGAGGCGAGTAAACTCAGGGAACAAGTTATCTGTAAAAAATAATTTGTGGAGAGAACATCTGCTCCACAGAAGTGGAACCAGACTCTAATAAAATGTTTTAAACCTCCCAGATTAGTACAAAGAGCCACAGGCTTCTGTAAAATGTATACCATCTCCACTTTTTCTCCATGTGAAAAACAAATACATGCTTAATAAACTTTAAAGTACTTGAAGATGTCCAGATTCTTTAGGAAGGTTAAATTAAGTTTTTCAGAGGCTTTTTGATGATCAATAGCTAGATCAGCTCTGTGATTGAAGCAGGTTCACTAGCTATGCTTGAGAAGACTTTTAACTTCAAAGATTGATGTGTTTAAGGGATAGTGAAAAAATGATTTGTTAAAAAAAAAAAATTAATCTAAACACAATTAGTAGAACTTTGATGGACACCTGTGTTGAACCAAGAAATGAATGGCAGCAGCCACATTTGTAAGTTGTCAGTAAGTTACAGGGGTGTAACTTCTTGCAGAACTGGGAGACAGAAAACCAGTGGATATCCTTGGACTTTGCCAAGTGTATCCAAAGCTGTGCCAGATTTTGGTGGTCAAAAATGCAGAGCTTCCAAGCACAGACCCCTTGTATGGAACATATGTGTGTGTATATACATTAATGCTTTTCTATTTTCTTACAGAAGAAGAGCAGAGATGCTGTTGAGTATCCCTAAGACTCTGCAGTGACAAGAGCTACAGCACTGTCCCTGTGCTTACAAACACTTTTACCTCTTCCAACCCCCCAGAGCATTGAGTTTAGAGAGAAATTCCCTTTCCTTTAACAGATCAATGCTTGTGGCACACAGATGAGCAGTGGTGCTTATTCCTTAATCCAACTGTGCTCTTACATTTTTGTGTGCCTCAGATGCAAAGCAAAGGTGTTGATACCAGATTTGGAAATCATGAGAAGGCAAGGGGTAGCCCTGGATTGAATTCACTGCTTGCAGCTCTGGCTAAAATTATTTGTCATCTTGCCATGAGATAACCACGTGGTTACTCTTGTTTGTAAGAAGCTGCTGGGTTCTTACCATCCATCCATTCAAAGTTACTGTGCTGTGTTTCTGAAGATTTACCCCAGTAAATAACCTGTGAAACCTGCAGCAAGCCCCTCACCACACAGGTCCCTATCCCTGCAGGGATACCAGCAAATCTGCTAAATTCATACCTTGATCCCTCCCTTGGAAACAGCACATCACTGAAATCTTGCAATATTGCACTCTGAAAAGCAGAAATGCATTTGAAATTGCTTTTCATCCTTTCACAGTGCTGCTCTCACCTCCTCACTCCACTGGTAGGAAATGGACATTGGCAGCCACTGTCTCTGCTCTGTCAAACCTGAGGACAGAATTAACAGCTCTGGTAATTAGCAGGAAAAGCCCCTTGCCAGGCACAAAGCTCAGACTGCAAGGTGATCCAAAGAAATTATTTCCCCCCCAGGGTCAGAGTAGGGGTAAAATCATAAAAATGGTGAATTGCTTAGGATATGAAAAGAGACAGCTGAGCTACAAATTTTAGCTCAGCAGATTGTAGTCAGATGTGCTGTAAAGACACCGCTTAACCTGTACCTGAAAGCTTGTTAAAAACAAAGCAAGCATCTTAGAAACCCAGCAAATTAGATATACTGCAGAGAGTTAACAGGAATAAAGGAGGTTAAATGGCCACTAGTCACACTTTCAAAACCAGAGGAGAATTTAGTACCCACCTGAGCCATATGTTTAAATTGGAAGGCATTCCCCTTCAGATAAACAACACCTTTTTGGAATGTAGAAACTGAAAAATTTTTCAGATTACCTGATGATGATGATATTTTTTTATTTTATTTTTGCTGCAAGGAGGAAATATGGCCTCCTAATCAGCTGCTTTCACTATTAAGAATGCATAAATACCAAAGCAAAACAAGAATATGGAAACAGTATGGAAATACTCTCAAGGAATGACACATTAACTATTGGTCTAGTCTGCAACTATAACTGGAAGTTACATTGAAACTCTCTTTCTGAATAGCTATAAATAAAAAATTAAATGAAAAAATTTGCTGGCAAACTAGAAAGGTCTTGTCCATTTGCAGGCTATACCATATCAGGAGCAGCCTAGAAAAACTCCTTGGAGAATATGAATAGAAAACACAGTGATTTAGCACCAGGATTAACATGACATGGCAAAGCAGCACAATTGTACAAACGTTGTAAAGGAAGAAGTCCCCTCATTTGTAACTAATTAGCCTTCAGATAATACCACAAATGAGTATTTGTTCAAATTTTAAACTAATTTTCTTCTGTATTTGAAAGCATTATTTTTATGTATGTTAATAAAAGCAAGAGAAGCAATTCTGTGTGTCAGCAGCTACCATATGAAATAATCAAGCAACCGTTGTCTCTTTTGTGCTTCTAATCTAAATATACAGAGAAAGCACTGGGGAAAGGAAATGTTGTTATTCCCACCTTAGAGCTGGAGAATTGAGACAGATAAGAACTGAGCAATTTTCCATCCTCAGAAGGGAAGTCTGTGTCAGAAACTGGGACAGAATGCAAATTTCTACAGCTATTCTCAAAACAGGTTTGTTGGCATAATTGTTTTTCACCTGCACATGTTGCCAAATCCTGAGAAATGTTTATGGAAAGCAAACCTTAAATATATGTATTCAGCAAAGAGCCCTTTCGTGTTAAGGCAGTGGATGGAGAGAGAGATTCTGTGCAGCTGATTTCAGAAAATGATAAATAGTGACAAAAGATAATGGAAGAGAGCACATGATCCAAGCAAAGTGAAACACAGTCGTGTCAGATCCCAGAAGCCCAAACTGCTGTGCCTGTGTGGAAGGTGATACCCAAACACAGCTGGGTGGTCTCTGGGCAAAATATCAACTCAAGTCACTGAACTCAGCAATGTTAGTGCAGCGAGCTAAAAGCATTGTAATACACTGATTAACAGGGTGAGATCTAGATAGAGGGGAAAAAATGACACACAAATGCAGGGGGGTTTTGCTGAGAAAGGACTCCCATAAATGCTGAGTGTCATAAGCTGATACAAGACAAATATAACGAAGCCACACATATGTTGTTATTTCAGTGTTGTTTCAGTGGTACCCCACTGAAATAAATGGGTTTCCACCCTCTGGTAGAGATAAAATTTCAAGATTGGGTGTGACTAAATTCAAATGCATTGGGATTTCACTGAGGAAGATAAAATTACAGGGTGATTGTGCTACAGACCACAGCCACAATTCTGATGTAGTTTGACTTTTTATTGAAACCCTCTCCAGAAAAAACACACTGTGCTTGTTTCCAGTGTCCAGATTTGGCACAAATCAATCTATTTTGTTAGGAGCAATTGGATTAAGTATAGTATTTAAAGATGTATCTTGAAGGATTGCCTACTCACAGTTTTTTTTCTGTTTATGGGATATTAAAAGTGGGTGGATTTGCAATTAGGGTTGCATTTTTCTAAGATTTTAAATAAAATACTAATATCTATGTACAACTGCTTCACTGCTCTTCACATCAGAATGGTTTGGGTTGGAAGGGATCAATCAGTTCCAACTCCCCTGCTGTGGGCAGGGACACCTTCCACTAGACCAGGCTGCCCATCCAAGCTGGCCTTGAACAATTCTAAGGACACAACAATCACAGCAGCTGGGTCCAGTGCCTCACCAGCCTCCCAGTAAAGAATTTCTTCTCAAATCTAACCTAATTCTACCATTCTTCAACTTAGAGCTATTCCCCTTGTCCTATCACCTCATGCCCTTATGAAAACCCGCTTTCCAGTGTTCTGGCATTCCCCTCTCAGGTTCTGGAAGGCCGCTGGAACGTCACCCCAGAGCATTTTTAGCTGTGCTATTCCCTGAATGCTTGTGATTTTTCATCCCATTAAACCACAGGATCAAGACCAAGTAGAGCATTTGTGTCTGTTCCCTGGCAGTGGCTGACTCAGATCCGAGGATGATGGGTGGCTTTGCTCGCCCGCTGTGCCCTATCAGATCTTCCTTGTGATGACTTTGCCTGATAGACTCAGCAGAGTTCCTCCCAGGATTTACCAGCAAAAGCAATGTCAGAGTAGGACCCTGTGCACTTCTGCTACAGCCTGTGGCGAAAACATGATTTCCTATTTGGGAGTTCCTAATCTATCACACATTAATTAATCGTATAGACTGTAGATAGAGCACAGTTGAACAAACTCGGCAGAGAGGAATCTGAAGTCAGTCCAATATCCCCAGGGCTTTTCATAGCTCTGCCCTCCTTACTCAGAAATGTCATTCTCTAAAGTAGGTCTTACATCTTTAGAAGATGAGCGTGGGGAAGAGCTCTCATTTGGGATACAGAGACAGTTTCAGGCAAAATAGCAAGAGTGGCTGCTCTAGTTTGATGAGGGTTTCCTCATTATATTCAGTGCATTTCAAATGTGAGAGTTTGGTTTTGTAATGATATTTCACATCATCTTTAAGCCTCCGGGGGCTGGATGTAGGATTTCAGAAATAAATATATTAGCAGGAACAATTGCATATTAGGAAAAAAATAAAAGAAGTTACAGCTTTCCTGATTGATGGCTTCTGTGTGCCACCTACAAAGGCTTGTGTGTCTCTGCTCTGGAGTTTCCCAGGCTCTGGGGTACTTCAATTAATTGTCATTTATATAACAAGTGCATCTCTTTCTCAAGGGCAATGAAAGCTCTGACTCAGGAGAAAGTCATCAGATCCCTTTCATCACTTGGGAGCAGGACCTGTGACTAAAAAGCATAATATTTCACTTGGGTTTAGTCTCATCTCTGAAGCACATTGTAACAGACAGCACACTTTGCTGCCTAGTGTTTGTTTGCTGACTTCAGGACTGTACTTCTAAAGCTCCCTGTCCTCCTAATGAAAGTGCTATGCCTGTCTTTTATAGTGTCCTTTGTTGTAAGGTTTAGACCATATTCCCAAATGGAAGATGAAGAGTAGGAAAACTTGTTCAGCATGACAAAACAGTCATTGTGTTATAAAAACGTGTAGTGTGTATATAAGTGAAAATGTTAGAGAGAAAAATTCCTAATAAAGCGAGCAAACCTACTGAAATATGTTTTTCTTCTAACACTGCCCCTGCCCTAAAACAGAGAAAAGAGAAACAGAAGAGACAGGTAGAAAGGAAAGGCCCATTCACTTCCAGCTTTAAGGAATCCTGTTGAACAGGGTTGGAGGTACGTGGCAGCACGTGCCTCATCAGCTTCTCATGAACCCTCTACCCCCAGCTCTATAAACCTCATGTACCAACTTTACTGAGGTCAAAAGAAGATGGTAGCTAAAGTAATCTTTAAAGAAAAAGAAGTTTTGGACCCAAAATATTCTGTATTTATAAGGTGCTTTATTAAAAATGCCTTTCCTTGGCTGATTTCTGCTTATCCAACTAATTATTTTGAGGTGTAATAGTGATTTCTAGTTTTATGCAGTAGTTCAGGATACATTTTTGATTGAGCTTGAAAGGGTAAGATTTTAATAGAAAGGCTGTAATCTCAGTATTATTTATATCTCACTATGATTAAAAAATTTAGTATTTGTATGTAGCAAGCTCAGTCTAGTTCTAGTGTTCTTCCTGGTAAGAGTTACACAATACTCATACCTACCCCCTAGGTCTGATTTCCTTAACAGCACTTTGGATTGCATTTGCACCAGCTAATTAGTCATTCCAGAGCAGCACAGCAAGTACCTTTCAATCCTAATCTCTTTTTGTGTAATTTATAGTGGCATTTAGTTAGAGCAGAGCATGGACAGCTTCCTGTGCTACTCTGAAGAGCCACTCGTGCTTCATGTGGTTTCTGTCCCTTAACAGCCTGATTTACCTGGGCTCTGATCTGCTGAGCCCTGGCAAGGAGGGCACACACCACCCCAAGCTTCTTGAGAAAGTTATTGACTCACAGCTGTCTGTCAGATATGGGGGAAAAAAAGGTAAAAAATGGCATAATTTCAGGAGCATTGGTGGCATTGTTTGTCACAGTTCTCTATGAATCTGCTTTATCCTTTTTCCCTTCCTTCACAGCTGGCAATTTAAACTGGCCCCTAGTCTCAAAAAAAATCCTCTTATTTATAATCTGGTTGGCCTTAATCTACTAACTCAAGCTCACGATGAATGATTTGTAAAATGTACAATGCAATTTTTAGGCTCCCACAAGGAATCTGAGCCATTTTGTTCTAGTTTGTTAATTTAAGAGCACAGATCTCTGTGGGTCTGAGCAGGTTACAGATCCCTGGTACTGACACACCTTTGTTAACCTGAAGTGTCTCCAGCTTAAAGAAATTTATCTCTCTCACTTGCTCATTTTACTACTTGACTTCAATCAAAACTATCTCCACTGAAGTCATCCTAGAGATTTCATTTCTCTACTTAAACACACCATCTATCCTCACTTGTACCACCTCCCTCCTCCTACTCATTTAAATGGGCTGTTATAGCAGGGCAGATTAATGTCACCATCGTCTCCCTTGATTTAAATGGTGTTTGATTATATCTGTCAGGATATACTTCTCTCTAAGTATGTGTTCTTGCCCGATGTGTTAATCTGATGGAGTAAATGGGCCTGGAGACATGGTCTAATCATTGCACAACATTAAATAGTTAAGGCAAGGTTCAGGCCTCCAGGTACAGACTTGCTGTACTGGCAGTCCCTGCAGGCAGAGGAAAAAGTGCCAGGTTTTGATGATATAATGGCCAAAACACAAAAGAAAAGTAGTCTCCAAGCATGAGGTAGTCAGAAAATACCACATTTTCTACATTTTTACATCCATCTTTTTCTTTTTTTTTTTGAGTCAGTCTAAGAAAAGGTTCTTTGTCTCCAGCACAACTTTGGAGCTGGTACATCAGCCATGAAAGCTGCTTTTCCTGAACCTAAGATTGAAAATTAAAATTTCACCCTACAACCAGTCTCTCCAACACTCTCCCAGGTAAGAAGAGACCATGTCACCTCCTTCAGCAGAGACAGCTTCAAGGTGAGGTGAAAGAACAAGAATGGGCAGCAGGAAAAGCCCAGGGAAGCAAAGCAAGGTCTCCTGTTCTAAGCCAGACCTTACTGAGGAGATCTGGACTCTCCTTCAGAGTAGCAAATTCTGTTGTCACACGGTGTAGATGATGCAGTGTAGACTCCTTAAGGCCTTAGCACTCTTCACCTGTAATTAGACACTCTTTTTATTCCAAATTCATCAGCAAGGTTGTCCAGCCTAAGAGTACATTTCCTATGGGAGAATCTCTGAAAAGGTGGTAGAATTCTGTCATTTCCTGAAAACTCCATCAACTTGGGAGTTCATTTTAGTTCCAAAATAGAAAGTAAAACTGCAATCAGCAGAGGAATAAAACTTCAATATTTTTTTTAACTTTCTACATTAGTTTTTGCTTAAATAACAATTGAAATAAACTTTTGAGACAAGTGCTTTCAGATGAGAAAAATCATAATTAAAATAATGGAACAGACTAATGAAATTATTGAGGGGCTTTTTGACATTTTTCTTCTATCTAGCATTTTAATCAAAGTTAAACCAAAGACATTCTGGTCTAGTTAAAAAATAATTTAAGTAGGGAAAGTTTAGAAAATTTGTGCAGAAATTTTTCTGAGAATGTGAGTAGGAACTCAATGCCATCAAAAGACTCAAGTTTTAAAGAAAGCTCCAAAATAAAATCAAAGCCAGAGCAACCCCCACAGTTCTTATTTTGGATTACATCTTTTGGGACAAGAGTATTATATTTCATATATCTTTCTTGTGACACTCTTAGCCTCAAAGACACATCCCCTGCCACAGCTCTGTTGCACAATTCCATGTCTGTGCTGACCTTCAGGTCACTGCAGTCCTCACCTTCACACAAGAATTCATGGCATTGCTTCATTTTCCACATCTCAGCCCAGGGTCAATCCACTGAAAATCCCCCTACTCAAAACTGCTGTACCCTGACAGATTCAGGCTGAATAGGCAAAGAAGGGAATAGCAAGGAGAATAGGCTTCCTCCTTTAAATGAATACATCAGATAAGGGTGAGAACCTTCTCTGCCAGAAAAAATCATTCCTCACATTTGTGATAGGTCACAAATGAGGAATCAAAGAAACACTGAACATGGATGATGACATGAAGGCTTCCCAACAACTGCAGATGCACTAATTTTTTCCTTAGCTGCAATTTTATGACTAAGCATAATTTATGAGTGATAGTAGAAAGGAAACATAAAGCTGACAGCCTAATGTATGACTGTGGTCCAAAATGCTAAGAGATAAATGCACAGGGAAAGAAGAAAGTCTAGTCAGGGGAGGAATTGTTCTAGAGCTCTGTGACTGGGGATTTATTAATCAGTTTTTTGCCAGCTGACCCAGTATCAGGTGTACATACTACAGAAGCAACCACCATAACTTCATGTTTCTCTAGCCCCTTCTTTCTAGATGGATCATTATTTATGTAGCACTGGGCTGTGGGCTAGATGTCCCCTACAGGAATTTACAGTCTCATTTTATTCATGATGTTCAGTTACTGCAGTGAAAAGAGCCATTTGTATTTCGAAACAGGCAAGCAGTAAGAGTAGCAAACAATGGGGGAGGCAATGCAAGAAAAAAGAAAAAAAAATCAGGATCCCAGAGGTTTTATGTACTGAGAGGTTTGGGATGACTTTCTCTAGCTACAAAGAACAGTTATTTCAGGGTGATGGTTTATCATGTTATCCTTTATATCAATACCAATCCTTCCTGTGCACATTCCCTGCCTTCATATTCATTCTTCATGTTCATAAACATTGGATTCAGCCTGATGCAGGGGATAGAAACTTTCACAGCAGTGTGGGGCTGTTGTGGTATCAAGGGATACCCACAGCAAGGGACTGCTGGAGCTTCATCCCTGTCCAGCTCTGGCAAACAAGACAGTCCTGCAGGTGTGGGAGAACAGATGGATTTGTGTGGCAGCTGAGTAAATGCCATGGAGGAGTTGAGCTGACCACAGAGAAGGAGGCAGCCCCATGCCACAGCCAGCTCTGCCTCCTGCCCGTGACCCCCTCAGCCCACGTGTGAGAAGAATGCACAAACCCCAGGGGAGACCCCAGAAAAAAACTCCTTTCTCCACAATCCTTCATGAATTATACAGGGGAAGAGGAAGAAGTAATATTGCAAATAGCACAGGGCGTTGCAATTCCCAGCCCTTGACCTCTTGTTTTATGTTTCATTACCCACAATATCAAGGCTTCCCAAAGCCACCTGCAACAGAGCAAAAGTAAAGTGCTGTCTCTGTCTCCTGAAATGAGTTTTGGTTTGTTTGGTTTGTTTTGTGATTTATTTTTTTTTAACAGAGAAGATTTATAAATGGGAGGGAAGGAGCTACTGATAATTACATCCTCATAAACAAAGGGGGTTTGGGACAAGCAGGAAAAACACATGGAATTAGGAGGGGCAAGAAAGCAAGCTTGAAAGGATCCTCCTTTCTACAAAGAGAAGCTTAATGGCAACAGGAAAAAATTGAGAGAGAAAATCTTCTAGCAATAGGAGTAGCAGTGATTCACCACTTCTGGAATTAGATCTGGCAGTGTTATGCATAAGCCCACCCATCCATTTACTCTTTTTCATTATCATCATCAGCTCATCCTGGTAAGGGGATAGGGGTATTTGCAAGGCTGATCCACAGCAATGATTTCATGTTAACCAATCAGGCTTAGCATCATTTACATTGCTACTCTCACAGAATGCCTTTACAAAGATATTTTATCATCCTGTACTATTTTGTGTACGTCTTGTATCTACCCTGTAAACCTTAGTGTTTTCATACACTGGCTGCACAGTTAACCATGCAGGCCCCTGTGTAGCCAGTGCTACACCATTAATGCACACATGTAGTTGTGAGCTACTAAGAGGCACAATATTCCCCATGAACATGACCCTTAGCTATTTTGACAAAATTCACAAAGGCAAAAAAAAGAGATATGCTAGTTATCATGCAGGAAAAAAATGTTTTTCAACTGGAATGAGACTGTGTGACTTCAATCACAAGCCAAAATATTTTTTCCTGAACTATGTTCTAACGCTGTTCTTTACACAAACATTGATTGTGTACACAAGATAATAAATGTTGAGAGAAAGTTTTTAGAATTGTTCATCTAGAATGAAAGGTGGATGTTTCCTAATCAAAATAACTGTGCATAGAGAAACGAATGAAAGGAAAACAAACCCAGCCATTATCCACACTTGGCCTCATGAACAAAGTGTTAGGCTGAGCCAAGCACTGGTATCAATTTTCTTTGCTTAATGAAAAGGTTTTCCAAGATGTAGTCCTTTCTGCCTCATTGTGGATTGACAATGCATTCTGACCTAATGGAGGCTGATTACTGTTTCCATTATGCAAGGCTGACAGAAGCAATATTTCTTCAAACCACAACCTGTTGTTGAGCACAGAGTTATTGTAGTGTGACTCTGGGCTACAAAGGCCTTTTCATGTCACATGTTCCTCATCTGCTTTGAAGCACCACACGTCCTCTCACGTGATGATGGGAAGACCTGTGGGGCTGTCCTGCTGGCACTGCTGGGATATCATTGCTCAGGATTCAAAACAGAACCATGTGGAAGTTTTGGTTCAGCATGAAAACCACATGTGACCCCACACTACACTTCAATTCTCTAAAGATAAAAAAGCACTAAGCACCACAATTGAGAGATTAACTGGGTGGAAGTCCTCAGCTCCTCCTGATCTCCCCAAGGCTTAACTGAGCACTACCAGAACTGGCACAAGAAACCACATCCTTCTTGCAAAATTGCAAAGAAAAATTTAAACTGCATTACTGTGTGTGTCTTGTCCCTATTCAAGAGCTGTTTCTGTTTGGAGAATTTGGGAATTTACCAAATCTGGGACAGAGTAAAACTGTGCTCAGTCATTACACAACCCTGGCACTGCCTCCTCTCAAAGCCACTTGTGCGCTTGGTGCTGTGTTTGTATTTGTTGATCACATGCATCAATGATTTTTTCACCATTTACATTTCACAGCCTCACAGCTAAGGCCAGGTCTGCCAGGCTCTGATGGCACACTGGATACTCATTTTGCTGGGTGCACATCCCAAAGGGAGTTTTTCACATGTCCCCTCCCTCCACAACAAGTCAGCCTGGCCAGTGCAGGGTGCAGTAAAACTCACAGGACTGTGTGAAGTACAAAGCCATCAGGCTGATGTTGTTGGTTGTGTTGGCACTGGCTGTTACACAGCAATGTGTGCTGGGCACAGGAAAAGTGGGAGCTGAGGAAGTGAATAGCCAGTGTTAAAGTGACAAGCTTGTGGAATAGCTTTGAAGAAAAATGGAAGGTGGAAAGCTTGGTACCAGAGACAGAAGAAAGCACACTGGAGAGTGAAAAATCCAGCATGTCCCAGGTCTGAGCTGGCACTCAGAGCTGCTCTGAGTGTTTTACATCCCTCTTGCAGCCTCAGTGTGCTGGACAGACATTTCAGGAGAGACCCTCCACAGTGCTTGGCTTTGCCCATGTGATCAGTGTCATTACAGCTTGTGGGAACCCTCAGTGTCCTCTAAATTAGATGCATCCTTGCTAAACCAGCTGTGAAACACGCTTGTGCCTGCACAGCCTCAGGAAAAAAGTAAAAAATCCCAAACAAAACAACAAAAACAGCCACCAATGTGAATAAAATTCTTTTCCAAAGAATATTAAAGGAGAGCTAGCATGGTTTTCACATGCTGGGTGGGGAGGCCTGAGTCAGCTTGAGGAAGTGGTTGTCTCTACACCAGCTCAATCCACTCAGACTCTGAGCAAGTCTTCTCTCAGAGAGAACAAACTAACACTAAAATATATTCCTTAGGTTTTGTTGCATGCATCTGCTCCCTTGTTTGGATGATATTCCCCCCAGTTATCTGCTATCAGAAAAACATCACAGCAAGTGGCAGAGCACAGCCAGTGCTGGAGGGCATTGCCTGGACCCTGTTCCTGCATGCTGGGCAGCAGAACCCATCAGTCACAGCTCCTCCAGCCTCTGCTGACCCTGAGAAGAACAAAACATCTGTGATTGCTTGGAGGATTTCTCCCTACACTTTTGCTGTGGCCAGGGCTTCACCTGCCTAATGGTGTGTTGCTGGGTGCTGGGATTTTGTTAAGCTGCTCCCAGAGAGAAACCATTGCTTTTAAAATAACAACTAAAAGAGTGGGTGGTGGGGAAAAAAAACCCAAAACAAACCAACCAACCAACAAAAATCACTAAACAAAACAAAACAAAACCCTCCACCCAATAAAAAAGTTCCCAACCAAACAAAAGAAAACACATTGCTGCAAGTGATTATTCTGCAGGAATAACTGCTGGCTTGGTGCCACCAAAGACACAGCAGCTGGTGGGCAGAACCACATGAAAAGCCAGACACCAATCAATTGCCAGATAAGTCATTACTTGTGTGCTCCAGGCTTTTTCTGGGGACCAGAGGGACATAAGGCTCTACAGCTCCTTGAACTACAAATTTTCACACCAGGTTGACACTGCAGGTAATCCCCCTCTGTTAATGAAAATACACTGCTGTCCTGAACTTGCCCAACACTAGGAGCTCCCACTGTTTTACAGCTCTGCACAGCAAACAGCCAGAGAGAGGACAGTACTTGGCTTCTCCACTTGTCACCTCCCCTGGCTATGTCCAGCCCTGTGACTCCTGCCCAGCACCCAGGGGTCCAGCTTTGCCTGTCAGTCCAGCCTGAGATGGAGGAATTTCCCTAAATAGTGCCATACTCGTCCCCTGAGGAGTCACTGAGTGGCACCCAGGATCAGCAGCACAATGTCCTGTCTGGGGGCGTTTCCTGCTCAAACTACAGGAGGTAGAGAAGGAAACCAGTGAAGTGACCTCTTTAAAATCAAGTAGAATCACGAGTAAAACCACCACTCTCCCTAGCTCTGTGCCACAGATTTATTCTTGGAGCCACAGACCACAGCATTAAGTTTCTTGACTTCAAAAGCCTGTGTGGGTGAATAAGAATAGCAACTCTTTCTAGTTCCCTTTTGCTATGTAAGATAATCCTGGTATATCTCACACATCCTTGGAGCTTCCTGTCACTTGGCTGGCTTTCCTGTATGGGATACTTATCTGCTTACCACCTTTCCTGGTGCTCAGGACAGATAGTTTGAGTTGTGAATTATTCAGAGTGCTGTGCATGGCAAATATGAATTTTGTTTGCCATTCTTGATTTGCTGAGATCCTACATCAATCCTGTGATGAACACGTGGATAATTGTGCCTTGCCATCACTCTGCAACACTGTGCACTCTCCTAAAACTGACTGAATGTGGCCCATGTAATGCTTCTGCCAAAGAGAAATGTGCTCACAAAACAATTCCATAAGACACGCAGCCACACTGGCATTTGCATATTTGTATGCTTTGTTTAAAAGGGTCTGCTATGTGCTGTGGCTTATTTTCCAGGCAAGGATAAGTCATATTTTCCTAACTCTTTGATTTGTAGCAATTTCATTCTCCTTCAGTTCCCTCCAGTTTGCAGTGAGCACTGCTGATGCTATATGCTTCCATGTAGAGGAACAAATTAGTGGCACAGCCCCCTGGAAACTGTTAGCACAGGTATTCAGGAAATAGCTGGCAATAAGACTGCTGCAGTTCACAGCCCCCCAGGGGCAAGCACAAGATTGGCACAATGCAAAGCCAAGCCAAAAAAAAATAAAAAAATAATAAAAAAATCATAAATACAAATGAAAAGAAAATTCAGCATCATCCTTTTCCAAAGCCCATCCTTTGTGAATCTTGCAGGTGACAGGCTGGGTACTCACTTGGCTTTCTGCTGACATTGTAATGGCTGATAAGACTTTGGCAAACGAGCAGCAGGGAATTGGCTGTGCCTGCAAGAGACCTCCAGCTGCATCTCACATAACCTGAGGAGGAAACTCCACCTGGAACAGCACTACAGCACCCTCAGAAACAGAGCAGGGGAGCCCCACGGTGCCAGGGGAGAAGGCTGGTCCATGGAAACAAAAACACTCTGCAGAAACATGCTGATTATAGCAAATCCAGAAAGTGCACAGCAGAAACACAGTGAGCACCTTGTCTGCTAACAACCCCCTCCAGTCTGGGGGTCCTGCCTTCTAAAATCCCACTTTCTTTCATCTCTTTGCAAGTTAGGCTGTGGCTCCCAGGTACTGGACACTGCGTGGTCTCTGGTTATGCAGAGGAGTTTCCTCAACACTTCACAGCTTACAGGTTTTTGATTTTTTGTTTGGTTTTTTTCCCCTACATCCTGGTTTCAAACAGGAGTTTTGGCTTCTAGCCAGGTTTATTTCTAGCAATGTCCTTTTTTGGGTCTGTGTGGAAACAATTCTAAAGAAGCTACCCAAAATCAAGTTGGTACAAAGCTGGGCAAGCCTGTTAGCTTCTAAGTGGCCACACTGACTTAAATGGGAAGACTCCAGCTGACTTCATGGGAAGCTGAATCAGGTCAGTAATGAAGGCTGTGAATTCAGGTTCTGTTCAGGCACACAGAAGTTCAAAGCCTTGTCTAGATCTGCTGAATAAATGAAATCACCAAGACTTTTGCACTTTGCAAGAGCAAACACTGCCATAAGAGTCTTGAAAATGAGGATACTGCAAGACTAACCCTTCTCACAGCGCTGCTGTTACACTGAGAATTGAAACAAGAAAGGCAAAAAAGGGAGCATTTGGTATAGAGGTGAACACAATCTCAAAAAGTGATTTTTTTCCCCTCTTCCTGGATGCTCATCTTTATTTTGCTTCCTTTATGGCACTGACTCTTTTCATCAGGAGAAACAGTATGCTCCTCTCTGCTTTCTCCTGTGCTAGCCTTGCTCCAAATTACAATCTTAACCACATATATTATTAGTTACATGTCCATGGCAATCAGCTCCTGTCCTCAACAAAAGGCTTCTGCTCCCCTATTAGCAATATTTCATTGCTGCATAGATAGATACAGAATGACAAAGGCATATGAAATAATGAACAATGCAATGAAAGCCCCTTGGATTTTCCTATTCTGCCCATAGTACAGGACAAGAATGAGGAGACATTTCATGAAATTAGAAAGGCTGCAAAGGCTGATACAGATTAAAGGGAAGACTTTTCCTCTTTAAACACAGTTTATAACCAGTCTGTGAAATTAACTGCTGCCTACTCAGAGCAGGGGAAGAACAAGATCATATTTTCCGTGTCCTTTTTTTAATGTGGAATCTTGCTACATTCATATCATCAAAGCTCATTTTGAAATAAAGCAGCAAGGAAATATTTTAGTTAAAAGAAAATAGGAAACAGGAGGAATTGGTCTTCATAAGGCCCTTGTGGGAACTTTCAGTTTTCTAGTGGATTAACAATGCATTTAAGAGAAGGAGGCTTAGAATAAGATGCTTGAAAGACATTCCCCTGGAGGGAAGGGTGAGATGCAGATCCAACAAGCCAAATTCAGATGTCTAGGAGGACCCTGGAGTAGGAGTGGCAGCTCTGTCTGTCCCACAGTGGGAAGGATGGCTGGGGCAGGCAAGGCTGCCTTGCTGAGCTGAGGCACAGGATGAGGATGAGGAACAGCAGGCACAGGGGACACTGAGCTGGCACTGCCTGGGCCAAGAGGGGCAGAGAAGGCAGAGTGCTGAGCCTCTGCCTTCCAGGGCACAGCAGCCAGACAGCTCTGTGCAGAAGCAGCCCAAGCCCTGCACTGCTCTGTGTGCTGCAGTTTGCCAGACAAACCCACCAGCGCCGCTCGGGAATCTGCGCTGTGCCAAGCACCTCTAATTGAGAAAATTAAAGGTGGTCTTTCTGGCAGTAAATGTATCAGTGAAGTTTCTCTCAGCTCCTCTTGTAAGCTTGTTTGTGTGCCTATAAATCCCCAGTGCTAACTTTTGATTTACCTCATGCTGCTCCTGACAGCTCTGCTGGGCACCACCTTCTTCCACCACTGGCACAAGCAGCTGTCCTGGCTGGTCTATTTGGGCAGCAGGACAATACAAACACTGCTGGACTTCCCCACCAGCTCCCTTTTGTAAGACAAAAATCTCATGGATTCAAAAGCTCATTGTGGTGGCTTAATATCCACTGGCAAAATTAAAAGTGATAAGGGATGTTAATCTTCATGCTCCAGGGTATAAACTAATTACCATCTGGAGTCACAGGAGGAAGCTTTCCTCTATACACTGATACAGCCTTTTACTGTTGCCCGGGAAAATGATGAGTTTGGAAGAGGTTGTTCCTCTCTCTGATGCATTGACCTTTGTCAAAGACTGGATTCTCAGCTAGTGGATCAATGGCCTATTTTGGGATGACATTCCTGTGTTGATATATCACCTTCCATTCAAATTCATCCATTTGACTTAACATCCATTAGCAAGGTAATGCCCCAGAGCCTTGTATTTGTCAAATTGTTTGTTTACCCTTTTTATTCCGGAGATTAGTGCAATCTTACATGCAAAGTGCAAGTGAACACATTCATGGCTCTGTAACTCTGGTCTGGGAGGTTCATGTTCTCCCCGTGCCTTTTGGAGGCAGCAGCAGTGGTGACACTGGCACAGACCTAAGCCTTTTATCAATGAGCAGCGTGGCAGGTCTATTTGTTTGAGCCCTTGCTGACACCCACACTCTCTGTAATTCAGTCTGACAGATTGAGGCCATGTTCCAGATCTCACAAAAGAACCAGAGGCGGGTATTGATTTTTCTGTTATTGTTGGTGATTTGCTGCTTCATTCCTTTAACAAATGAAAAAAAAAAATAAAAGAATCTATATATCTATATCTATCTATCTGTCTGTATATCTATTTATCTATATATATCTACATGTAGTAAACAGGAAGGTCACAGCTGCAGGTTGGCAGAGTACACAGTTCCCCCTGTTCTTGTCCCCTGTCTCTCTGGTAGAAGGGGCATGTTCCACAGACCTTGAGCAACAGCACTGGATAAATATGAAAGAAATGGCCATGGTGCTGCTAACAACCCAGAGGGAGTCAGGAGAAGCATCTTTCACACAGTGACTTCGTGTAATGCTCCTGAATCCTGAATCAGAGTGACATCTGCAATTGCAGTTTTTGCTGTGCTAACTCTGGCATGGAGAGAACCTTCAGGTTCATGTGGAATCCAGGCCCCTCAGCACTCTGTGCTCAGCTTTAACTCACCTCAGGTATCATTTGTGAGGCTCACACCCAGTGTAGTTCCTACACAGGTGTGCTGAATGCTGCTGGCCACGTCCCCTCACTGCTCCAGGCACCATGAGGACAACTCTGCTGAGGTGCATGCCCATCCTGGCTCTGCTGCATTTGTTTGGCAAGCTGCACATCTTGTAGCACCTTACAGCTGATGTACAAAGATGCTGAGGTATCAATCTGCCATCAGAACCAACAGAACTCAAACACCTCAATCCCTTCCCTGATCTGCTCTGTTGGTTCCTGTGCCTCTGGGAGCTTTCTAATCTCCAAGCTTACTAAAGTAAACAAAAGATAAACCTTATGAGTCTGTTGCTTCTATTACACATCATCCTGAACTGTTCAGGATTTCCCTTTTTACAGCTAATTCAGGACACAAGCTGATTCAGGTTTGAACTCCTGGACAGTTTTAGTTGCTCAGGTTTAGGTGTTCTTGTTTCTTGAGGAAGTGGGATGATGTGGAAACACTGGACTGCTCCCACATATCCTCAGTGGAGCAATGGATACCAAACACTGAACACTTTAATGGTATGTTGATGCCTCTAACATAATTACAAAATATATCAGAGATTTTTTTTTTTTTTTAGCAGCCTTTCAGACTTTAGGAGAGAGCAGTAATATCTTGGTGCTGTGAGCAGAGCCATTTTCACTATCACAGGGCTTTGACAACCAGCTTCCTACGCAGTTTGTCATGCTGAATGTCACTAATACCATCTGAATACTGATACTGTTCATGACTTCTTGTTATGTTGCATGTAAAGTTTTTATGTATGTAATTTAGAAAAGCCATTGATAAATGGATATAAATCTTTGGAGAGGCTACTGAAAAAACTCATTTAATATCACACTGATGTCTGTGCTGTGTTAGGCTTCAAAAATATTTTCTACCCTTTTTATGAGCTCAGTGAGATTGCAGTGATTGTTCTTAAAGATGACTGAAAAACACAGTAAACTCCTGGGAACACTGACATAAATCTGGAGTAACTTTGTTCCTTCTGATGGAGCTACCTGTGCATTACTGGGAGTGTTATTCAGCCTGGGGATTGTGTCATACCTGCACTTACCAGTAAGAAGAAATATAGCTGCTTAGATTATTGCATGTGTTTGCACTTTTTCTTTGAAATCCTTGCCTTACTTGCCAAAACAAGTATTTTCCCTTCTCCATGGGAAGTGTTGTGCAATGCCTTCTACTGGCACTGGCTCACAAGGAGCTTGTTCTGCTCTCCCAGAGGTTGAGAAAGGAGCCAGCAAAGGAGAAACCTTCTCCTTCATGGGTCACTGGTCAGAGAGAGCAAAGCCAGACCACCAAAATCAGCAGAAATCCTTATTTCTCTTGCTGCTATCATTGCTGGCTTGCAGTTCTTCCAAGGCAGCCTTGCTCCCATCAGCTGGCTCCGTGGACAGCAGGACAGGTCCCTCAGTGGCCATCCAGGGACTTGGCAGCACTGGCCTCTGGGCAAGCATCTGCTCCTGCTGGCAAGCACTGAGCTGCCCATGGCTTTGCTTTCACCACTCATAGCCATACCTCTTCTACTGCCTTTTTAAAGTTTTGCATTATCATTTCTTATATTTAAAAACAAGTGTGATGCTTTCAAGGAGGTAAATCTACGCTCTCAGGCGGGATGGACTCCTCTTTGAAAGGCATGAGGTTTATTTGCCACAGAGCCACTGCATTTCTGTTTTGGGCACCCTGGCCTGGAGGTGACAACAGCGGTGAGGGCACAGCTCTGCACCTGAGGATGCTGGCACATCAATGAATGCAGCTTATTAACACTGCTGCAGCCCCAGGAAAGGGAAGGTGTGACTTTGCACTGCTTCCATTAACGCTGTGCCAGGAGGTCACTGCAGAGACCGAAGGGAGCGGGATCACACCCGCTGGAGGAACAAGCAGATGCTCCCAGCACCAACACGTTCAGCAAATATCAAAGCAGAGAGAGATGGGAGTGAAATGGAGGCACAGAGAGGTGAAGTGATTGACCCAAGGTCAAAGCAAAGCTGTTTGCCAGAGATGGAAACGCAGCTCTCCTGGGTCCACCCGTGGAGCTCTGCTGATACCCTGAGCAACCTCGCCATAAGTGAAAGGAATCCCTAATATTTTACTGTGTACAGCTATAATTGTGAACTTGTCATGGCAAATTTCTTGGTCTTATATGGGATATTACTTCTTCACAATACTCACATTATCTAGTAGGAATGCCTCACAAATGCTATTCATGATACACCTCAGGAGCATGATAAATAAAACATAAATGGTGCAAACACCCAGGCACATTAATGGAGAAGGCTGTGGGACTTCAGCTACCCTAGGAACTTTTCCATTTTTCTCACAGAAATTGTTTCCACAGGTATTTTGATTTAAATTGGGCTGAAAGGGAGGAAGGAGGAAAGTTTAATCAGAGGATTGTCAACAAATTACTCAAGAGTGGCGGTGGGCAGCATCACTACTCGCAGTTTCATACACTATATGTCTTTCCTACAGATAAATTGTTCCAGGGATATCTTGAGAAGAGGGGAGGGAGAATTTAAAAAGACCACTAATGTGAGCAATATTTAATTTTTTACTTTGTTTTGAAAAAAAAAAATGCTAGGAAATTTTTTCTTTGCTGGCATAATTTTGCAAGAAGTAAAAACCTTTTAAAGTGGTACAAAATAGGATCCAAAGTAGTATTTACACCTAATTATCACACAATTTTCCTCATTGCTGGGAGCTTATTAGAAAAATGTTAGAAAAAGTTGTGCTAACTGAAAGAAGGAAAACCATGGAAACACTTTCTGCTGTAACAGACACAATTGATGATAAGAGAGACAGAATCACCGATGAATTAAGCAATTGAAGAGCTGTCAGCTTTGCCTTTTGACTTCTCTATCCAAGATCTTATCCTTCAGCAAGAAGATCCAGACAGGGATGAAAAAGATATTATTGTTCATCTTGGTGCAGTGCAAATTTGTCAACCTAAAGAGAGTTTTCTTCCCCAGATTAACTCTTGTGCAGACACAGGAAGAGGTGCAGGACGTCAGAGAGAGGTAACACAAAGCAAGCCAGTTCTTTCTGCACACCATTGCTTTCTCCCTGCCCACACTGACCTGAAAACAGCATAATTTACAACAGGAGATGAGCCAAGTGCAGGAGTGATGGCAGGGGCTTGGCAGCTTGCTGAAAGGGATTTTAGGGTAAGTTTTGGTAAAGAAGTGATCTTCAGCAGCATTCCTGCACCCACGGTTGAATTGCTGACAAGGACAGTGCATGCCCCCAGGAACCTGGAGGAGTTTGGAAGCAGAAGGTGGCAGAAAGATTAATGTCTGAAACAGTCATGTACTTCATTGTACTATGATATAATGATGACTGAATGGGTTCTTTTAATTAAAAAAAATAACATTTGTTTGTTCTTTTAGATAAAACACCAATTCAAGGTCAGTGGTAAGTACCTGCAATAACACAAGTGGCAGAAGAGAAGCAGGAAGCTGGCCCAGAATACAAAAAAAACTGTAACTAGAAGCAAATTAAGAAGTGCTTATAAATTGATAGTGTTAAAGTCTGGGGAACAGTAAATGAGGAACACTCCAGTCGGTTATAGAAAGACTTAGATCATTTAGAAGCTAATAGCAAAGACAGTTCAAAGCTGACAAACACAGAATAATGAGGACTTTAAAATATCTAATACTCTCTGTGAATCTTAAAATGCACAGATTAAAAAGGTAGGGAGCTCCAAAGAGACAATCTAAGGGTTGTTTTGGTTTTTTTCCTGTTCTGGAAATGAAGAACAAAAGTCTTTCTTGGGAACAAGTATGTTAAGTAAGTGCCCTTACACTGGGGAGAAGTTTAGGCAAAACAGTTAAATTGTTTAGTAGGTAGCATAAAATCTAAGAACAGCAAGAATAATTTAGAACAGAATTACTTGAAGTCAACAGAAGTAGGCATCCTGGTTAGTTATGTATTCTTTAAAATTCTAATAAACATCTGAATTCCTCTGCAGATATGGCTTTCAAGTAATTAGAAGTCACAATTCATATAGAAGTCAACATACTAAGGAGTTCATTTGCTTAAATCATCCTCTACAGTGAGACTAAGGTTTCTGAGTTTTAGTGCTTTGGAAAACACTGCTTTGTGCCCAAACACAATCCCCAAACCCACTCCATAAAAATCACACCCTGGAGTTCATTCTGCCAGACCACACTTCAAATTTAAACACACTCCACGTGAATGTTCAGAGAGTAGGTTTCAAAGCCTACAAGATCCTATTGCTCATAACAGAACCAAGCAGATCTACCATTACTTGTCAGCTGTTTAATTAGGTGTTCTAATGTTTTTCTTGTTTCCTAAAATCATGTTCCTTCCCGAATGAGACAGCTGACACGCAGCTCCCAACAGATCCTGGCTCTTATGTGGCTTTTCCAAAAACATAAATGCCAGAGTCTCTTTCTCCACAGCTATTCCACAAAAGCAAAAAGGTACCATTTTCACAGGGTCTTGTGTGCTGTGAAATCATACTCTGGAGATGACTCACACCTCTCCAAGCTGACCAGCCTACTCCTACACCACAGAGAGGCTTTCAGTGACATCTCTGAACAGCTCCAGTGCTTCATTAAAGCACTAAACTGCTTCCAGACTCTCTGCCCTCCCTGGCCTCTAAGCTGCAGAAAACACAGCAGCTCGATACAACCAAAATAGTGATTGGTTACCATACATTAAATAACATTGACAAAAACTTTACTGAGCTCCTACAGCACAGCGTACAAACTTGGCCAACAAACATCATCAAGCTTTGTGTAATAATCTTGTAGCATTTGGCAAACATACTGTTCAATAAGTGCCTTGTAAATTTAATAATTTAATTTTAAGCCTTCCTTTGAAATATGCAGTTCTAAGGGTGAGCATGTATTTTATTATAAGATATGAAAAAAAAACCCAATCAAACAGAGTAAGTGATTAAAAGACCTCAGAAGCTTTAAGTAAAAAGGAGGAAAAAGAAAAAAAGAAAAAAAGTCAAGCAGATCTACTTGAAAACACTGGAGAATGGTTCTGAAAATTGCCTGGATATGGAGTTTTCAGCCATTTTGTGGGCTAGACAGTGTCAGGATGTCATCTGCAGATATTTAATGGCCAGTATGTCTGTGTTGCTATGTCATACATACATGAGATGTATGACACATGTATGTATGTATCAATATCAGCAAAATCAATCAATCAATCAATCAATCAGACATAGGACAATTTAATAAAATTAAAAATTAAAAATAGGAGGATTTCACACTCCTCTAGATATGGTCTTGCAGGTACTGAAAGGACAATGATAAAAAACTGTGCTGAAGTCGTGAAGGGAACTATTTCCCATCAGCTGGTCAGCTTGTTTCCATTATGTAGATGGGAAAACCTGAACTGGAAGAAGGATAATTAAGTAAAGCATCTTGTACATCTTTGTGCAGGACAAATTGGTGAAAAATAGATGCAGTAATAGATGTAGAGAATGACTGACGAAGCCGTAGTATGGTAGATTAAAAAAAGAGGAAATTAACCTGTAATTATTAAAGCACAAAATGTAATTCCTATTAAGTTTCCAAATTCACCAAAGGAATTAAATGAAGGCACAGAGTAACATGTCCTTCCAATTCACAAGTGAGTCATTGGAGAACAGATTAAAAGTTAAAGCTAAGGATTGAAATTGAGAGAAAGAACAAGTAGATTTTTATAGTTGTGTTCAAGAAGGGAGAGTTAAACTAAAAATACAAGATTAAATAGGCCAAGTATGTAACTGATGCCGTAACATCACATTTAGGAACCACACTGAATTAAATAGCTACAAAATAACAAAGACCCTGTGTTGCAGGTCTGTTGTATCACGTTCTCAGTTGCTACACACTCATTAAACTCTAACGAGCCATCTCCTCTCACGGCACATGGAGCATCCTAAATGCTTTGTCCATATTTTTGCCATTGAAATGCAGCCCCTTCCCAGAAATAGGATCTGTGCTAGGATGGAGGAGCATGCCAAGAAATCAACATCTTTTCCATAAGGAAAACTCAAGGATAAAATATATTTTAGATTTTAGATTTTATCGTTTATATTTTTTAAATGGGAAAAGCTGATTTTTTTTTTTTTTTTTCCCATCAGGAGACTGAAGTTGCTTTGAATCTTTTCAACGTTTAGGGATTATCCAAAAGCTTTTTAACCAGTTTTGCTCTAACAGACAGACAGAAATTAAAATTGAGACAAAGATATCAACTGATGGCCCAAACTGCCAGAGTCAGCAGACCCCCCTAACCCAGGATCTGCATCTCACCACATGAAAAATAAAATTTGTTAAGGAGCATCCACACAAAGGACTTTCATTTGCAATATCTTGTCCAGGTAACCCACCCCTGGCAGCCTTATAATACTGCAATTTATAAGCCTCAGAAAGCTGAAGGAGTGGTTTCTGAATATCCCTGGACTGGTGTTGGTCTGATTGTGTGAAATCAATAGGCAGCATTCATTTAGCTGGAGGTTGAATCCACGCCAATTCTGACTGAACTGGAAGGTCAAATAAACACAGATATTTCAAGACTGAGGTTTGGGAAAATTAATTGACTTTTCATACGCTTCTCTAAAATTACATCTTTAGTTCTGGTACCAAATAAGTGGAGCTGGAGCTCTACAGTGACTAAATCACATGGCTGGCATGTGAAGTTACTGTCCATAGCTTTAATTTAAATAATGATGCCATTGATGACTAAGCAGGCATCAACAGGCTCTGTGGTTTCCCCACAGTCATTCATGTTTTCCAGCCAGTGCAATGGTTTTTGGAGGAGAGAAAGGCAGGTGTCATGTTGGACAAATAAGTAAATAAGTGACTGTCACTGACAAAACTTTGTCTGCTGCTGCATTTTCATTTGGCATTTGTACATGTATGTGACAGAGGCAGTCCTTGCCCAGAAGGGTTGGCCACTTAATAACAAGGAGTGGGGATGAAAAAGCAAAAATATCTTGCTCCTCACCCTTGACCTTGGTCAAACCTCCCCATGGAAGCCACACCTGGTCTAATCTCAGAGGTGCTCCTCCCTCTCATCACAAAGAAAAAGATGAGCTCTCTCTTCAAAGAGAAATCAGCCCCAATTATAATAACTCAAAATTCCTCAGTGAAGAGGCACTTTCTGAAGCTGGGCCAGGCACAAAGGACAAAAGAAAACCAGAGTACACAGTATGTCTTTCACAACATTGATTCAAAGTTTCTCCAAATGGTCCAATTTTTATGCTATTTATCTGTGCAAGATGGAAAATACAGCTCACCTGAGCAGATTATAGTGTTGCTGAAGGATTAAGACTTTAAGCAAGTCTTGTCATCTTTTATTAGGCATAACATAGGAACACACTGGTAAGGCATAAACTGCATCATTGCTAGGTAACATGAGATTTTTCAATTATTATTATTCCAGTCATCATCGTGCTAGAGCATGTAGAGATTTAAAAGGCAAATACCATAATTATACCCACAGGAGAAGCATTTGTAGGGGTGTCCTTGCTGGGTTCATAGGTATGCACGCTTGGCAGGTCTGCTTTCTATATGAAATTGTTTTTAAAGAAAGTGCAGCAATAATTCAGACTTCCATTACTGTTTCCTTCTTGTAAATATGCAAACCAATACATTAAGTATAGCTGGATTTATCCCATTTCTTTTATTTTAGAAATCCTAACAAGGCTACAGTTTGATAATAATTTTACTGAGATTCAAGGTTTGGGTGGTGAAGGGAGAAACTCACTTTTCCTACTAATAATCAGGTATCACTTGCTGCAATTCAGTGGCTCTATTTGAATGAAATTCAGGTCAAGAAGCTGTGGGAAATCAATGAAACTGTTTCAATGAATTCCTGAAATTTTGGATCAGGTTGCCTTTCAGCAGAGTTTACTACAACATTGCCAAAGGCACAGGTTGTGTCCAAGACACAAAAACAGGTAAATAATTTCACTTTCCGTGACTAGCAATTCTCCCCAAAGCCTGATCCCAGCACTTGGATATTTCTAAAAAAGAGGGGTACTTCTTCCAGCTTGTTGTAATGCCAGTCAAACCAGTAGTTCTGGCCATGCCTGCTGCTGCCCTTGCTTTTCCCTGTTTGTAAAGAGTTTGAGTCAATATAACGCATTTTCCCCCCTTTAATCCATCTGTTGACCTCTGAGCAACACCAAATTGGAAAGGGATTGCAACCATTTAACATTTCAAGCAGCACAACTTCCCAGACTTCTATGAAGGACCAAGTGGAAAGGCCTAAAACACTCCAGCACTCAACACCTGGGAATATTAAAAGATCCCAACAGTAGAAATCCTGCTCCTGGTCTGTGAACATTAGATAGATGACATGTTAATGAGAACCCTAAAGATAAATTAACTGGAACTTGAAAGGCCTCAGTATCCCTGAAGGCCAGCTCAGCAGCAGCAGCAGCAGCACAGTTTGTTATCTGAGCAGTTAACAAACAGCAGGAGCTGCACGGCCTGGAATGGTCCTGGAAGAGTCTGGAGCTGTTCTGCTACAACAGGAGGGGAATCAGGGATAATTACAGGCTGAATGAGTTGCATAATCCAGTGTGCATCCTCAGCAGTACATTGTGTCCTGATTACCAACACAGAAGCTAGAGCTGCACTGATATTACGGTTTCAAATTCAGCTGTCTTTTTTTTTTTCCTTTTTTTTAATTCTTTTTTTTTTTTTTTCCCTTTTTTTTTTTCCCCCCTAAGTGACTGAATGCAAGAGGCAGGAACAAGCAATTCCAGAGATGAACAAAAAAATTGGTCAGGGGCTCAGAAAGAATTGTATTGTCTTCTGGCTGGCAGTCTGACAGCCATGGATTTCTGTGTAGCTCTGTGTCTAATAAAGAGGTGGAAAGGCCTTTGAACAGGCTGAATGCCTCTCCTAAGCTGTCCATTAAAAGCTTTAAATTTCAGGACACCACTCTCCTCTAGTTTCCAAGGGGTCAGGAAACCTATTTTCAGTGACTGCTGCCCATGGGATAAATAATGCCAGGTCCTGGCATAAAGAGAGAGGATGAAAAGAAAGAAACAGCTGCTCAGTCCGACACTCAGAGGCTGCAAGAGGATGGATTTTAAAATGAATGTAACCTGCCATGTGCTAAAATGTCCACAAGGCTTTGGGTTCAGTTCCAGATCATCAAAGGGAATGTTTTCAATAATTTCTTCACAGGGGTTTGAAACTTCTTATTAGCCTACTCCCAAAATTATTTTTTTATTCCCACCTTCTAGAGGGGTTTGTCTCTTGCTGAACATCCTCTCTTCTGGAGCTATCCCCACCATCTGGACAGTTTGTCACAGCCATTTTCATTTGGTTTTCATGTAATTTCTCACTGTACTACACTGCAAATGGATTAAACTAATTTACCTCCTTCTTATGTTAACAAACAAATCTTAGCTAAGTCATGGCTTCCTTCAAAGACAATTTTTCTTTTCATATCTTGCTGTATGTAAGATGCCCAAAGAACCTCATCCAGATTTCATTATTTAATCACTTCTGATGGGAAAAATCAAAGGCATACGGGACTGATAAAGCTGAATTTTCCTCAGAAGCAAAGATCAAAATGTGCCACCATTGGTTTGGCCCAGACATGCAGGTATATCCCTGTATTCAGATCCAGGTGTGTGCATATATGTAGATATACACGCCCTGGTGTTCACCTTGCATTTATATGCTCTCCAGAGTAATTCTTCTGAATGTATGTGTTGTGTATGGTATTCAGATTGATGTATACAGTACAGAATTTTAATTTTCATTCTGAATTAATTAAGAATTAATGACTACTTAGAGTGCTAGTCATGTCTTAAAATGCTATTTTTCTCAAAGGAAGGCAGTGGCAGAATAAGTCAACTCTGAATAGTACAATTAGATGCAGCTTCATGAAAAGCATGAAGAGTTCAGCACATTAAAGGATATTATTTTACTGAGCATGTTATATGCAGCGAATGAACCTTTTGTATGTCTGCAAACCATTTAAAATTAATTTATTTTTCATTCTGTCTTACATATTGTATTAGAACTTCAGCTTCATTTCTTCAGTCATTAAAATTAATATATTGCCACACTCTGAAGCAGGGCTGGACCCAGAGCTAAAACAGCTGCCAGCACTGCACAGCAGAAATGTTCTGAAGGGATGCAGAACCCTGTGGTCATCATTTCTCCAATGTACTACCAAGTGTTACACCATTTCCCCCTCTCCATGGGAGGGTAATCAGCACCAAGGAGGCAGTAAGGAATTTTAAAAGAAGCCTGGTTCAGCAACATTTCTGCTGTACAGGACTCCCTGTGGGTGTGTTTCTTGGGCTGGCAGTTGGAGAGTGTGAAAAGAAACTTTCAGCTACAAGAGATATTTGCACCTGGGAATGAGCCCCTGAGGCAATCCATCTTCCTTGGCTGGAGGTGAGGATAAAAAAAGCTGGGATCCCGAGAAGCACGTTATTCCCAATGCATTCTCTGCTGAGGATTATTAAGCACTGACAGTATGCTTGTCACCCAGGTTAAACGCATCCCACGGAGAGGAATTACACAGGCCCATATGCCACGTTGCCAGAGCCAAGCAAGTATTTTTTTAGGCAAATATTTTATTCACAAAAAAGGACTTACTTCTCAGCTGAAATGATTTGCAAATGCAGATCAAATTCACTGAATTGCCTCAGTGGTTTAGTAAAAGAAGGGAAAACAAGCTTCTACAAAGAAAGAAAAAGTGAATATTTTATTCGGGTAGTCTGAAATAACAAGTCTCATCTTTCTGTTTTCTATCAACATTATTTCTTTTGCATTTGGCATAAGATATTCCAAGATCTCTGTAAGCAGAAGCCTTCCCTCCCTACATTTTGGGTCAAAGCTTAATTTCACACAAAATTATTTTCCGAGGTTTGTGGGTTCAGAAGCCCTCTTTATTGGAAAAGGCAGTTGCTGTTATAGTTAGAATACCCCAATGTTTTGGGACCTGATCGTAATTTAGGTAAGTGTTAAAAAATATTTGTTCAAGTGAAAACGGCAAGGCTAAGCCAATTTTTACGAACTGTGAAACCAAGGTGCTAAAACATGAGCTGTGTGTCTTGGGCAGACGAGAACATGAGGAGAGAGGCAGAAAATGAAAGAACATCCACTGAGATCCTGCAAGAAACAATATCTCTGCTTTTCAAAAAGCTTCAAAAATTCCCAAGCCAGCAAGACAATTCCCATCTTAAAAATTAGGAAAGTTCTTACCCATATTGAGGCTTAAATTTGCTAAGGCTAGGGATGGGATTTGGGCTAATTTAATCTAAGACAATGGGAATACAGAAACTGTGCACAGAAAACAAGGGCAGCAAGAGACAATCATAATAACAGAGTTCAAAACCCTCCAGGAGATGAACAGATGATGCCAGTCATCAGTGGAACAAAGGAAAAAAAGGAGATGAAATTTGAAGGGAAGAAGCATTTTTACAGCTCCAGCTAAATAAAATCTCTAATTCTCCTACAGCGTGTTAATGTTTATTGAGCAACAGAAATACAAAGAAAAATGAGACAGCAAGGTTACAGCCACCCACAGCTGTCCTCGGGTTATGCTTGTAGGGATAAAAGATGAAGTGGTTTAATACCTTCTAATGAGACTGAGTCACTGCACCTCCTCTCATCTGTGGCCTTGGGATCAGCACAATGGGAACGTCCTCACCTCAAGGATACCTACACTGTCACAACTTTCTGTTGTGTGAGCAGAACACTTGGGAGGGAAATCAAATATTTCTGCGTCAGGCAGGCAATGTGTCTGCACCTATGAAAAGGATTGTGTGAGGTGAGAGCCCGGGAGAGCACAAAGCAGAGGAGCCCTCCCCACCCTACAAACCCACTCACACCTGGGATTGGGGCCCTGGCTTCAGTCTGGGAATGCAGGCTTGGACACGAGTGGGGATGCAGCCACAAGCAAGAGACAAAGGAGAATCTGCTACAAAAGTAGAATTTATGATAGTCACCTCCTTTATTCAGTGGATCCCCAAAACTCACTGACATCTATTTTGCCACCACACCACTCCATCCATGTCAATCCTGGGCCTTGAATTCAGCCAGAAAAGTACCTGCAGATCCCATTTTAATTCATACTCAGAAAGAACACCAAAGATATCACTGTTTTCATTCCATCCTGCTATGCATGGGAATATAAATTTTGTCCTTCTCTGGTAGCTCACCGTTCCTCAAGAACCCCTGCTTATTAAGTCAAAAGGGGGGAAATCATTTGCAGGAAGAGCAATTAGTCACTGCTTTCCTTAGATATCCTCACTTGGAAAAACCTCTCAGCCTTTTTCCTCCCACCTCTCTCGAGGCTGAGCTCTGACAATAGCACTGCTTGTTTCCTTGTACGCTTAACTAGAATATGGGACATCACACAGCACTTGCATGATTCATGAGGAATACAACACACATCTTCACTTTCATGAGCAGCAGTACATTGTTGTCATTTTACAGATGCAAAACTGAGATGCAAGGGGATTAAAAGGGAAAAACAATTCCCTTTGTTTCTTGTATTTTTAGGATAATTACTTTCCACACACATGAAATTATGACAGGGCCTTAGAAACTGAGCCTTTTGGTGCCTGGTGGCAGAAGGCTCAGCAGTGAATGGCCTCCCATGCATCAGAGGGGCTGTTCCTGCAGCAGGGTGGGCAGGCTCAACACCAGAGTCATGAGAGACCAACCTCCACGGAGCTTGGGTGCACACAGGAGGACATTCTCTGGCACATTCTCTGTTTGGACACAGGGAAAGCATCTCCAGAAGTTCCCCCACAGCCTTCACTCAGCAGGAAGGATGGGTGTGAATGAGAGGTTTGGTGTTCCCAAAGCAGGCAGCCTCTCCTTCCATGGGGAAGACAGGTCAAGCTGTGGTGTCTTTGCATTCTTCCACTTTATTCCTGGTGCAAATCTGTCAGGAGATATTATCAGCTACCAAGGCAGCAAATCCAATCCCTCCCTTACAGGAGACTGAATGGCTCCTAAATCTCTGCTGCTTGAAATCTTCAGTGTAATTTCTACTTTCAGCCCAAATTATAAAACCTGGTGTGATTAAAAAGAGCAAAAGCCATAAGCAGCTACAGTCAGCCTCTCCCATAATGGAAAGCCAGAAAATATTGAAAGCAGCATGTTCCAGTTTGGGTCCTAAAACAAAGAACAATACAAGATTTGTGATTTAAAAGTGTCTATGTTTGCCTCTAAGCAGGCACCTTATTCAAATTCTCACTCCTCAGCCCTACTCACTGATAAGTGGCATTGGCAGCTCCTCTGAAAATGTGTCCAGAAAAATAGCTAGAAGCAGCAATAGAAGCATGAAGATTTATTACCAGATTTTGACATGAACTGGACTTGTCATTCTTGAGCCTGACAAAGAAGATAATCTTCTGAGAAGATGGTAGAAGGAGACACAGATCTGAAGTAGGGAAGGATGCTTTGTAACATGCTTGCTTTTCCTTTCTCTCTTTTCCCTTCCTCTTCTCCAGACAATATCCACCCAGAGAAGACCAGTTCCACAGCTCTCCAGACCCACAAACCCTGGCATCTGAGGAACTCCTTTGTCCTCAGCACAGAGAGGGTTAGCTGAAATGTCTGAATGGAATGAGCATAAATACAATCTTTTGTAGCACATAAAGAAACATTTTAGCAATACCAGCAACTATCTGGTGAAACTTCACTAAAAGCATGAACATTCATCAGCATAAAATAAATTTTTAAAAGGAAGAGAAGAAAATGAGACCAAATATTACTGAATTTTAAGTATATCTGCATTCAGTTCAGTTGGTTTCAGAAACATGGTTATCAATAGATCAACGTATGCTCCAAGTGAAAAAAAAAATCTCACTAAATATGTCCAGAAAAAGGTATAGACCCTCTAGATTCATTGAACCTGGAATGTAACACAATTCTTACTGGGACAGATGGCCAGGTGATGTCAATTTTGGATTACTTTCTTTTCTGAAGTAGAATCTTATCTATATATGCAAGAGTGTTTTCCCTCCTCTCAGCCACCCTCCCCACTTTACAACATGTTTTACAGGATTAATGATTGACACTCCTCTTGGAAGCATGTGACTCTGAGAAAACCTTGGCCTTCATATTTTCAGAAAGTAAATTTTAGTCTTAAGGTGGGACACAAAAGCGTGAGACCTCCAAGGTACTGAAACCAACCGAGTCAACTTCACTGAGGGCTTTCCATTTACAAAGCCTACAAGCCAACTCTTTGCTTTATTTTTCTGCCCAGTCTTGATTTCCTGTGTACTGCCTTCATATTTTCCATCAGGGCAAATAAAATGCATCCCCAGACTTAAGTTGTGATAGAACAATTCATCTAAAAAACCCAAGGTCAATGTTAATATTACCTGGTATGTTTTAAGTGCAGTGGAAACAATTGTGGCAAAATATTCTCCAGCCATGGCTGTGATCCAAACATGATCTGGGGCAAGGCTAACTCAAAACAGATGACAGGAAATAGTAATATGTAAATAACAATAATGTGAACAGTGGTTCATGCTGTCTGCATTGAGAGACATGTAAGCAACCAGCCCATTGTATTTTTGGAATTTTTCAGGTTTCACTAAAGCTTTACTATCAAAGAGTATTTACTATTTGTGATGTAAAAATTTTAATCAACTAAAGTCCCATTATAAACTGGTTTTGAATATGATGTTTTTAATAATTTTAGCTGATCAATATATAGATTAACATGACAATCCTTTATTGCTAGAGATATTTATACTGATGTCAACAGTACAGGACTTTGGGTTTCTTACCCTTTATAACTCAGAAAGCTTGATTGTCTAATTCTGTAAAACAACAAACAGGTAGGAAAGTTGTCATTAATTTGGAAAGTAATCTGGAATCCAATTCTTTCAGATAACCTATTCCCCAAAATAACTCCCACAGCTTCAAATATTTAAGAACTTCAGTGTTATTTCATTCCCTGAGTGAGTTCATTTGAAGTCTTTCTTTTAGAGCAATGTATATTGGCATTGACTGCTTTGAAATTAGTTTAAGTTAGATCAGAAATAGACCTATTGCCTATAAAAGTCTTATCTACAATAGATCAGTGGTTAGCTCATGGTTACTGGAAAATATTTCTCCCTCCCTCTTTAATCCTGCTCTAATTGTTTTTTTTCCTCCTTTAGGAAACAAACACAACACGGAAAAGTAAAAACAAGAGACAATTAAACTTCCCCACCCCTAGAAGTCTGCATCAGTGCAGATTTCAGATACTGTGACCCAACTCCCTCAGGCCTTAGATCCAGGAGGAAGACAATTCTTTCAACACAGGTCAAAGATCTATAATAACAATATTGCTGGAAGGGGCTGTAGCAATGGACTATTCAAAGTTATCCAAGCTCCACTGAAAAGAAAACATTAAGAGCCAGATTTAAGACTTTTTTCCAAATTTAAGGTAGATGAGAATCTGACCCAGAATGAGCAACAAATCATTTGTTAATTTCCTTTCAAATAAGAACTGCAGCACCTCACTGGTTAAATCTGTTTAAATATAACTCGTTCTACCTGTGCTAAAAAGCTTTTTTCCACCATCTCACTCCACGTATTTCCAGTTCTGTGTGGGTCTCAGAGACACTGAAAAATACAAACCCTTTTTCTTTCCTTGGATTCTGGGAGCTGAAGATGTCCTTGGCTCAGAGCACCAGCCCTAGATTACCTTCTACCAGCATGTGGCTGGGACTCCAGTTTCATCCCTCTGCCCTGGGCAGTGATGATGTGGATACGTGCATTACTTTAACTGTCTTCTTAGTCATCTTGGTGATTATTTTTTCAGATACACAATACCTGGAAATACGCTGGGGTTTCCTGATAATACATTAAAATAAATTTGCCTGTAAAAGCAGTGTTGAAGTTTCCATTCCAAGCTGATAGCAATCACATAATCTAGGCCAGAGTTTATATCTGGGGTAGACCAGCCGAGTGCTATTTAAATCTAAAAATATATGACAATTTATATCAGTTGAAAATCAGACCAGCTGTTTCTAATGGGGTTTCATTTAAAGCAATTAGAAAATGTAAAGTTGGAAATCCTATCATCTCGTTAGTTTTCCAAGGGCTATTATCTAGTCTGTATCACTTCTAGAGGAGTGGAGGTCTTCTCCAATTACTCATTCCTAATTCATATCCCAGACTTTCCAAGCTTCTCCCTCCACGACTTCCCAGGACACAAAGAGAAGCTGCTGCATCACCTAGTGGCTAAAGCAAAGCCTTCAGAGGAGCAAGGACACTCCTGAGAAAGGGTTTCTTCCCCCAATGCTTCTTTCTCTCACTTTTATCATGCACAGAATTAAGTGCATGCAATATGTAGCTTTTTTTTTTTTTTTTTTGGGGGGGGGTGCACTTTTTATTTAGAGTGCTAATATTAATGAATACCAGAATATATGAAAATAGATCCTCAGTGGGAACTACATTCCCTAACAAGGCAGAAAGCAGAAGTTACCACCCAGAAGAGGAGTCAGGCAGGTCCTGCTCAGTTAAAGGCTTCTCCTCCTGACCCCAGGCACAGCTGAAGCCAGCAGAGCAGAAGACAAATGTTTCTCCTGCCAAGCTCAACCCAAGTGCTACTCATGGGCTATTCACCTAGTCCATAAAATGTGGGTGACTTTACAGCTCATGAATTTCCCTCAAATCTCAGTCTCTGAGTAAGAGCCCCTGCAGAAAGGGGGTTCAACATTATTTTGGATGCAGTTGAAGGACAGGTATTTTCCACTCTCACAGTGGGTTTGGACAGACTATTACAACACAGGTAGAAGAACTTGCCATACCATAACTCTGAGTGCAACTATTAAAGAAGAAGCTGAATTCCATATTATTACTACTAGAGAAGATGAATTCCATATTTTAATTGTTAGATATGACTGAGGGCTTTTTCCTCAAAATGATTTGCAATGAGGAAAAAAAAAATCAATTAAGCAAACCAAAAAATACCCAACAAAATCAGATTTTTCCAGACAGGAATTTGCTTTGGGAAGTACTTGCTGTTTAGTACTTAGTGGAAGCTGTTAAAGGGAGTGTAGCATGCAATAAACCACATTGCAAACATATCTAATCCTGCACTTGGATAGAGGCAAGAGACACCTGAACTACAATCTTCATAACATGTTCCCACAACATTGCACTGGATCTAAACAAAAGGTTAAGTATTTCTATACTACAGCACTCTTCAGAACTCCCTGTTCATTATTTTTTTCAGTATTTATTTCAGTTCAAGACAGAAACATGGCAGAACTTCAGAATTTTCTATGGGTAGTGATTTCCAGTGTTGGCATAGCTCAAATAATATTTATACTTTACAGCACAGGTTTCCTCCCAGAATATTTTATGTTTCAGTACTCTCAGGATGACAGGACAAGCATTAGAAATTTGCAGACAATTATGCTCTTTTAATATCTTCATTTTGATAGCAATCCAGAGCACTGTTACTAAATACAAAGAGAGGAACACTCTACCCCTGCAAATAGTTACAAGTTACCCAGTACAGGTGGTTGACTTGGTTACTTGTCACTATTTTTCTCCCTCTAAGTGATAGGGGAAAGCAAAGAAAACTTCTAGGAACTGTGTATCCTAGAGAAAAATTTAAATCCTTCCATAGACAGGCCACAGCATAAAATCTTTTGAGTATCAAGAACACTTCTGAGGAAAGTTTTATATCCACAAATGCAGGTTGTTAATACCTGTGGTATTTTCAAGCCTGACACCTGGAGCTTCATGACACATGTCAGGCTTTCACAGCATCCCAGGAAAGCTGGCTGCACAGTGAAGTCTTTGTCAGACAGCTCCTCTGATTCATGTTCTCTACAGCATGTGCTTATATCACTGTTACTCTGGGTAATAACCTGACCCTGAAAACTGGAAATATACCACAAATCACCACCATGGAAGAGCTTATGTCTCAACTTCCTGACTGGATTCAAAGTTCAAATGATAAACTCATCAGTGGGTGTACTGCTTTCTGTTACTAGTGGAGAGCTATTAATCTTCCAAAAAGAACTGCAGTGACTTACTCCAGATGATAACTTTGTGATGGGGAAAGCAAGAAAAATAGTATGGCAATCACTGCTGACCCCTGCCATTAAAATACCATTTAGCAACTCTTCAAACCAGGGCTTCAAACCCAGTGGGCAGCTCGCCAGCAAGATCAAAGTCAGCGGGAGCTCTGCCCAAACGAGTTAAGTATTAATAAGTGCCCAAATAAGGCACTTATCCAGAATGCAAATATTTCTTCCTTATTCAGCATGTGGAATTCCCATTGATGTAAATGAAAGTACCATGTGTGCAGACAATGCAAACGATATCTCTACAGCGTGGATCAAGGGAAGGAATTTTGCCTGCAGTGTTATGAAATCTTCATCATTCATCCAGCTCGAGAACCCCAGGCTGCAGCAAAAGAAAAAGTTGCACATATTCTGTGTGAGAATCACACCATCCACCATCTCAAAACCTTCTGAACTGGAATAGGGCTGTTTTTCAAGTGCCAAGCTGAAGAAGTGAGGAAACTTGATGGATTTTGCACGGTGACAGAGAATGAGGTTTATCAAATAAAATAAGCTATTCCTTATTCGTGAATAAAAGTGTCAGGATATTTTTAAATGACCTTAGCTTAGTTCTATACCTCAGAAATGCAGTGTTTCTAATGCTAATGTGCAGGCACACTGACTTTAGCACCACATTTATAACTCTTTGAACAAGAATACAGTACCCGCCTCTGTGTCAGTCCTAGAGGACACAAATGCATAATTTTAGTTTACCTCCCTGATATGGAAATCAGAAAACTTGCTCCCCCGTGGCCGAGTTTTAGAATTGGGCTTTGTTTACAAGTAAATCAAAGCTTGGATGGACTGAAAGACACATCACTCATAGACAATGATTTTGCTTGCAGACCTAATGGATCTGGACAAATGACAAACTGACTGAAATACATCTGTAACTAAATGGCTGAGACGTGAATCATTATCATTCATGGAGGTCAGACTACCCAGGCTTCAGCAGTGCTCTTCTGACTGTTAATATTCTTGAAAATGTTTGCAAATGCCCCAAGTTGCATGTTGCTTCCTAGTTGTCATTCACCATTTGCTACTCCCTGTCAAAATGTTTCAGTCATTAAACCAGAGAGCAGAAAATATACCACATGCCCAATCACACATTGTGAATAATAAGAGTAGACAATTTGTGAACAAACCCAGAATCAGAATAGAATTCATGAAAACAATTTAGCAGACATCTGAATAACAGACCTCTTTCCAGACAACAGCAATGATTTGCAGGTTGCTTCATAATTAAAAAGGGAACAGTTAAATCCATCAAGCTTTGTGTTTTGAAAAGTGCTATTATTGTAATCCTAATATTTCATCTATAGTTTTACTTTCAAAGTGGCTTTCAGGAGACTACTTCAATTTACCTTTTCTGTTTTGACAAAAATAACAGTTACTAGGACTTCAAGTTGAAAATGCTTATCGAAAACATATGACAAAATACATTACAGAAGAATATTTACTGTCTCAGAACTAAGAGTTCAAAGTCCAGGGCATGCAAAGAAAAAAGTTAAATATTACAAGAAGTAATGTTTAAAGTAATGTTTAATGTTTCAAGTATGTGAAAATAAGGAAGAGTTTAGTGGGTTTAGCTTTAATTCTGCCCATCATAGCTTTTAAAACACATCCTGAGAACTGACTGAAAAACTCACTGTTCAATATGCACTATGCAAAGTGGCTTGGAAGCTGGATCTCTCTCAGAGCCTCTTCCCTTCTCTGACTGAACCAGCATGCAACCATTTTGTAGCAAAGGCAGATGTGACAGTCCAGTTCTGATTTCTCGTGAAGTCACACAGCAGAGCCAAAAAAGAGCTATTTTTGCAAGCATTCCCAACACAAGTCTGACTGTTTGCAGAAAGCCCACCCAAAAGTGAAGTAAATGCCTCTGAAGCACTGGTAAGTGGGATTTCTTTTGGTGTTACCAGTCAGACAGCTCCTACACAAATGGAGTAATCCTCCACAATGCCTGGGGTCTGCTCATTGCTCAGTTTTCCCTTTTGTTTAAAGACTGATATTCTCAAGGCTTCTCTTTGGACTAACATCAGCACATCCTATGGCAAAACACAGCATTAGACCTTGACAGTGTGCAAGCTACAGCATTCCCTGACACAGGAGCTTTGCAGATGATCAGATTCCACATTCTGTGTTCGTGGTGCTCCTTCTGGACACAATTTGTTTTTACACAGAAGATGAGCACAAGGCTATTTAAGCCACAATTAAGCCCTCAGAAATAGGCCTTAAGTGATGCATAGGCTGCTGTCAGCTCCCTAAATTTCACCCTATGTAATTTCTGCCATCACCCACTCACATTATGTTATTGTCTATGGCTTCAGAAAATTACTACTAGTGCATGCATAACTTCCATTCAACAAAGAGCCTCAATGATTGTTTTCTTAAACGCCCTCTGAGCTTCCCATATTGGCTCTTGTACTTTTACAAATACATTTCCCCAGTATGAAATTTCTCTCCCATCTTGTATGGGAAGGAATATGATTCAGAGTTCACCCTGGAACATCTCATCAGGGAAAAAGAATTGGCTATGCATCATTTCCATTCCTAACACTATACTGACCTCTAGAGTAAGAAGAGCTGCACACCTGACAAATCGGCTGGGTAGCTCGGGGAGAGGAAAGTAAGATGAGGTCTCTCAGAAGCTGTCTGCCCTCAGGACAGGTCCCAGGAGCAAAGCACTGGGACAGCACAGAGCCCTCGGGGCTGAAACGGATCTGCTTCAGCTGATAATATGGATTAGGGCTCTGGCCATGTCTTATCCTTCATGAGCAGGACTGTCTCACAACACCCCAAGCAGCATTTTACATTTTGATTCATGTCCTGAGGATTAGAAAACTTCAGGCTCATATAGACTGGCAATGGTTCACACAGCTTCAGCTCTTTACTCTCATTTCCACTTTTCAAACAATAGTATTTTAAGATCTGAACATGTTCTGAGCTGTATCTGCTCTAGAGAAAGCAATGAAAATATGCTCACAGTTTTCTCTAATGATATCAGTTTCCTTTGCCTTCTCTTTTTCTAAGCACTCAACTGAAATATTGGTTACAATACTTTTCAAGTATGAGTGAGCTCTCTTCAGGAAAACTTTTCAAGGCTTCAAAAGCATATTCCAAAAAGACTCAGCTTGAAAGTAGGCTTTTCTTGTCTTCACCTGGATTTCTCTAGGAAACCCTTATGGAGTACTGAAATGTGAGTGGAAAACAGCTGCTTTGCACCATAATCACTGCACTGTCTCTTAGGTATAGTCAAGAAACAGAAAAGCCTAAGAACATATTGCTAAGGCTGAGAGAATCCATTCAGAGACACATGGCTCTCATTCAGCTCTGGACAGCCCACAGGAGCAATGTGGACAGCCCCTGCCAGCTTCAAGAGCTGCCCACAGAATTATCTGGTTGAGTTACTCTGTCAGCCAAATGCATAAAAATTTCATTTCACATCCTAAATACAAAGTTCTCTGGACTTCTGAAGCTGTCTCACCATCAGTTAGAGATATTTTGGCATGATGGATTTGCACAGTGATCGCCCTCAACAATTTACAGTAGTTTCTCATATCCAGCAACAATATTTTTTTATTTTTTCCCAGTTTAAGTCAGCTATTTCTGTTCTCTTGTTCCCTCAGGTGAAGTCAGGCCAATCTGTTATAAACAGGCATAGTCACAGGCAAGACCTCTGAACTTCTGCTGACTGTAAAGCAGAAAGCCACTTTCTTTGATCTTCTGCACTACTGCAGAAAAACTCAGAGTAAATTTAAAAACAGCACTAGTAAAAGTTTTTCTATTAAAAAAATATTCTCTAGGAATTACATTGATACTTAAAAAGACCTCCCAAGACGTATGTGGCACTACAAAAAGCTTTTCTATGATTTTTAAAAACAGCAGCTTCCAATGAGACATTAAATGGAAAGAAAGCCTCATGCTTAAGATTTCAAAAGGTACACAACTTGTGCTGATTTTCTGCATTAATTCCCTTCAGGATCAAAAGCAGTGTGTACTTTTCACACAAAACCATGAAAAGCTCAATTGTCAGTAAATACAGGTCAGCATTAAAGTATTTCAAGCAGCCAGGAGCTAAGCATGAGCAGTGAGTGAAATGGCAGGGCCACAACCAACCTGGTGTTAAAGCACAGGGAGCAGAGAGGCAAAAAAGGGTAAAAACAGGTTTTTGCAGAAAGGTTTGTTTCTTGTTTCTTTTCTACACCAAGTAGCTGGGTGGCAGCTCCCAGCAGCAGGGCTCAGCAGCTCGTGCTGAGAGCAGTGTGCTGTGTGGGAGCAGGCACACACAGCAAACTCACAGGTGTGCACCCCTCTGCAGCACCCACACTGTCCCCAGGGACAGAAGGAGAGGGTAACAAGGGGAATAAGACCCCTCAGGGACAATCCCCCTGACTAACACATCCTTTGCACCCACCACATGCCCCTGAAGGCCCTTCCAGAGTGGTAAAACATCCCCTTGAAGATCTTACTGGGCAGCTAAAGATAACCCTGCCCTTGTGCTGTGGGGAGAAACTGTGTGGGGAGACAATGCCAAACACTCCCACCTGCTGCAGAGGGGCTGCAGGTGCTTTGGGCTAATCTTAAAGACTTTGCTGGGAAGTTAATATCAGCTGATGGACCTCAAACTGCATTTTGTATTATTGAGGGGACCCATATCTGAAGCAATACATGGAGTTCTTCTCTGAGCCCATTTTTGGTCTTGCTCTCAGCCCTGTGTGAGCCTCCCAGTAGCCCCAGGATGTCTCTGGGTGCTGACATTTCCCACTGCCAAGCCTTAGCACACATTCAGGCTGATGAACATCCACGGACAGTTGGCTGATTGTGGCAGATGTGGAGCACAGAGTCACCCTCAGCTCGTGGATTCAAAGATGAGCAGTGTTGAGGGCTGGAGGAGTGTCATTGTCCCTCTTTGGAGTTAAACACACACACACACACACACACACACACACACACACACGAGGGTGTGATGCAAATTACACCTTCAGAGGAAGTTGACAGCAGGGTCAGGGTGGGGACCTGGGTTTCACAGGCTGCTGAATGTTGCTGTGATGAGGAGCATCCATGATGGAGCAGCTGCAACCTGACCTAGAAGGAAGCCACCAAAGCCTGTGTTTTATCTATGTTTTACATGCTACCTCCTAAAATGAAAATCAATACATGCCAGACTAGAGATGTTTAAATGGATAATTCCCTCTCTAGTAAACTGATGTTTCCCCTTGCCTGCATGATAAATTGTTCTGGGAACACAAAGTAGGAAAAGACCTTGGAGAGAAGATGAGAGGTGCTTGGAGTAACAGGAGGAGAAGGCAGCAAACCAAACTCACTAGCAAACCGTTCAAGGTAAAAAATCAATGTGCATTGTCAAGATGTGCTGCTTTATTTTTTAATCCCAGAGTTAAGAGAAGACCCAACCCATTGTGTGCATCCTCCAGGGCAGCACTGGGAGGGGAACAAGCAGATAAGTAACCAAAAGTCAACTTATCCAGAAGACAGTGAAATTCATTATCATATATACTATTCATTATTGACTCTCACTTATGAGTGAGGAACAGAGGGCAATAGCTGAAGTCCTGTGGGCCAAGCCAGGGGAAACTGACAGAAAGTTTTATTAAATATAGGTAGAAAATATAAATATGGATGATGATGCACTGGATGCTGTGTTTTGTAGTTGTTTGTAAGACCCTCAGAGTGTGCTGGGTTTGTATCTGTGCTCTGCCATGCTGCTCTTTATTGAATAACCTACATGTTAAAAAGCAGTGGTGTTCCTCTCTCTGCAGTGGCACAGGTGGCTGCCAACTTATATGATTAGATCAGTACAAGAAAATTACAATTAGAAAGTACAAGAAAATGCATCAACTGACAGCACTGGGGACATAGGTGTGGGGCAGGACAAAGCCATTTTGTGAACAGGAATATCACAACTTGTACTGGACAAGGGCACTATTTGAATTTTTTTTTGTTTCTTGTTGATAAAATTGTGCCAACATTTCTACTAGATACAGAGAACCACTGGCCAGTGTATTTATATGGTGCCACACTCTCAATCCCCCCTGAAAATACACAGGATATGATGCTATGGTGAGGGTTAGTGGTGCCACTGACCTGCCAAGGGCACTCAGGAGATCCCTTTGCCCCTGCAAGGGAAAGCATCCACATCTCAGAGAAGTTAAAACATGTTTGACATCCAGGGCAGTCACAAACTTGTTTGGCTACACAACAGTTCCTCTTCAGGAATGGGTAACAGTCATTTTACAGTGCCATTTCTCAATCAGATTAAATCAGTTTGCACAGGCTGCCAGAAGACAAATTCTCTTCCAAAAACTCCCTGTGCTGCCAGCTCCTTTCTGTACCAAAACAAGCATCTGTCTGGCCAAGATTTCCCTTTACAGTGTTAGCTTTAACCTAGATCACTTTCTTGGCCTCCTTCTCTGAAAAAAGCAAGAGGGGACCATGCAGGATGAGGGACAAGAATGGGCAGACAGCAGCACCAGCTTCCAGAAATAGTGACAGCTTTTCATTGCTTTATGTGATTGCACAATTATGGCACAAATTGCATGAAACCATTCTTGGATGAATTGCTAGAACTTCCTAAATAAGGATTACAAGTGATAAATAATTAATGAAATAACAGATAATACATGACAGGCAGTTAATACCTTTTCTGGGAACAAACGTCAGATAATTCAATTCCTCTGAAAGACAGTAATTCGTTTAACATGTATGTGAGCAAGAGGAGTGTGGTGTGAACATCTGAGATGAATCAATAATGATCACGAATGTGGTTGAGATGTACAGTCATTGAGGACAGAAATAATGTCATTTGGACATGAGCAATGCTTTGTGGCACTCAAACAGTTCCTGGAAGATTTCATGAAGTTCTAAAGCCTTGTAGTGTCAGGCTCCTTCCTGACATTTGGCAGCCAAGTATCTTGAAAAGTTCAGAGAGAGTAGGGGGAGGCAAAGAAAGGAGGCAGTGGAGAGGGGAAGACATAAAGCATCATGGAAAAGCCATTTCTTTTCAGCTCAAAAGATTCTGTTGGGTAAAAAATGGCTGTTTTCTCATTGTAACCTGAGGCCTTGCTGCCAGGGGTGTGAGCTCTGAATCCAAGAGTAATCCTCTTTAAAACCACACAGAGGATAGTGTGTGCTTACAGTGACAGGCTTGGGAAGACATTTCCAGGAATACTTTGAAACATTACTGTTTACTCCTCACTGTGTGAACAGAGAGCCTGTGAACTAAACTTCCACAGAGACATGCTTTGAAACAGATTTGAAACTTGTGCTTTTTTGTCCTCACCTAACTTCCACTAGAAGCTGAACTTTATGTGTAAGTGAAACTAGTTTGGGCCAGCTTCAAGCTTCACCAGATGAAAATTAATAAAGTCTCTGAGTTTCACTACATCAGCTCAGGTTTCAACCTGGAGGGCAGATTTTCAAAAGGCTCCAGGGATAATTTCAAGTGTTCACTATCCTTGGCTGTTACCAGAAATGCTCAACCAATTGACTAGAGGACACCTGGCACCCAGGCTCATACTCTCCCTGAAGGCTGAGTTGGAATTTGGCCACTTACTTGGGTGCTTACATGGAACTGATGTTCTCTGCAAATCTTGCCTAGGGCGAGCAGTGCTCTGTACAGCTTCAGAGAACAGGGTTTGCCAGCCTCCAGATTTGTCTGGGTTCCAAAGGCATTACCTATGCAAAATTCAAAGAAATTAAAAATAAACAGAAGGTGAAATAAAACAAAGACACAACAATACCCCAACTAAATTGAAACCTGACTCAAACTGTTAGCAGCCCCACCATAGTTACTGATTGTCAAACAGCATCAAGTCAGTATGTAGGCAGAATTGTTTGTAATGTAAATATAAAAGGGTATCCCAGACAACTGCAGCATTCCCCCATGGCAACATCCTGTGAACTCTTCAGAAAATGTAAATAAAAACATAAAGTCATGTCATTGTGCACAAAAAATCCTGCAGAGTGGATGCCCTACAGATATGAACACTGTAATAATCCATCCTCCTGGAAGCCTAGATTATTTTCTTCCCACAGCTTTTTGTGTGTGTGTCTGAAAGGAGTTTCCTTCACTTAATGGCTCACATTCTGTTCTGGGGCTTGTTAGAGCAAAGGAGACAAGTCTAATTTTGCTAATCCACGCTGTGAAGAGAGTCAAACAGCATTTCCTACACTCGCTGCCAGTATGAAACAAAATCACACTTCTATCAGGTTCTTAATACTATCTTGCAAGATAAACTTCTGTTGCTAATAATATCTGACACTTCTATGTATGAACACACCAAAAATACTTCAGAGCAAATTGATCTCTGGTGTAACTGTATTGAATTTACTGGAATTAAACTAGAACTAGGCTGGCATGTTAGGGGGTCAAAGCAATACGTCGGAGAGCCTCTTTTCCCCTCAGGCTCACCTGACACTCAAGGTTAATGGTGCCAAGCAGAGCTCCCAACACCTCCCTGCAGCCACCAAAGGCTTGAATCAGGATTACACAACACTGAGAGGGAGCTGTTTTCCCTCCTTCTCTTCCCCCTGCAGAAAACTGGGCAAGGAAGCAAAGCTCAAGTCAGTATAGCTCTCTGATTCCTCATTCCAGGCTGGGGCATCTGAGTGGGGTGTGTGTCCTTTTCCTGCCTTGATAATTAATGTACAAGCTCCTCCTCAGATGGAGAAGATGAGGGACAGAAAATGGTCAGAAATGCTCTGAAGTTGGGAGGAATGTTTTGCTAATATAAAGTTTGCTCATCTGACTACTGTTCAAGGATATTTAATAAAAAGTAAATTCTCCCAGGGTTCATCCCCCTGTCCTGGAACCTCTCTTGCCTGGCAGTAACAGGTCTTCATGTGCCAATAAGAACAAAAAGATCACATCAATCTCCTGAGGTGTTCATCACTGGCTATTGGGGAAATACACTTGCTTTGCAATTTATGGCATCACCTCACAAGGGTTCATGCAGCATTTCATCCTAAATGACCTGCTCAAAGGAGACAAACCAAGGACCTGCCTCCTTTCTGGCAAGGTGTTTTACAGTTCAATGTGAGTTCAACAGATTGGAAATTATAATAGCCTGTAACCATGTTCAAGGCTGCTCTGACACACAAACAAAGCCTGTATTTTTTATACCTCCTAAGTTCCAGGACAGCAATTTAAGTTCCTGCAGCTCCTGTAGGCAGCACTGTGACTTAAAGAAAATATATTTCCAGCACCTAAGGGAGAAGGAAAGGCCCAGTGGCATGGAGCCTGTGTTTTGGAACTCATAATGCAGCAAAGGTGTGAAGCACCTCCAGCAGAGCCAGCCAGAGATGCCAAGAGGTTTGGATACCTGGCAAGCAGCATCCTGCAGCTGAGCCTGGCCTCCACTGACTGCAATGAGAAGCTGCCTCTTTGGAGGAACCCCAGCCTGAGCAGTGGTTTATGTGCTTTTATCCATGAACAAAAACACCAGACCTACACATTACAGATAAATATATACTTAAAAAGGTAGGTGGACCAATTTTTTTTTCCTGGGGAATTTCCTATGAAAATATTAACAAAGTGACATCAACATAAGAGAACCTCGAGGTACTACAGGAATGGGTCATACACCTGAAAGAAGAGAAAGGCACACAGGGGGCTGCAGGTGCCTGGTTGTTTCAGTCTGTCTGCACTGATAACCTTCAGTGACTGTAGGTGTTCAGACAGGCACATCTGAGGCAATATTTGCTCATTTATTGTTATATTTATTTGGCAATAAATGGCAAGAATATGACTATTATCAGTGAATAATCCTTCTATAAAATGGCTCTCTACAAAAGCAATGACTCTGGAAGCAGATATTGTACTGTTTATAATAATTAGAAAATATCTATTGTTGAAATAACCTTTCTAAAAAGAACATTGCAGGCCCAGGTGTCCTCTATTGACTTTAAAGGAAATATCTCATCATTGTCACCCCAAAGAAGAAACTGCAGCAAGAGAATTCATGTTTGGATGAGTGCCCATGTCTTGGACATACCATATGGTAGCCATGTCTTCCCGGTGCTTTAGCTGTATTAAAATGTTTATGGCATTTGCATGAGCCACATGGAACCTCTCAGTGCCATTTCCAGCCCCACAAAAGGACAATTTGGAAGTTATCCAACACAAACCATAGTGGCAGTTTGAGACTGCCATTCCCCAGTGGCCAAGGCTGCAGAAACTTGGAGCAGAGCTGGACTAACCTGTGCCACCCCTGCTAGCCCCGTGGCTGCCCTGCGTGCCCAACTCTCACACATCTGCATTGCACAGATATTTTAGTCCACAGATGGAAGTTTTTTAGGAAAGCACCTCTTTAGAGCAAACAGGCAGAACCAGTGGGAACAAGGCTTAGAGGCAGCAGGTTCACAAGAAATTATACCCAAAAACTAAATGCCAGAGATGGAGGATGCTCTGGGACAGCAAAGTGAAGTTGAAAGCAGAGCCACAAACCTTTAAACATTCAGAACAGCAATACTGCAAGGGAGAAAAGCACAAAGGCAGCGTCAGATTCAAGAAGAGGTCAGAAAAAATCAGCTTTAAGATAAGAAGATAGGAGACAGAGAGCACAGGGGAAAAAAAAAAGAGGAAGAGATTACAAAGAAAAAATTCATCACAGAAGATCTGAGTAGCTCTTGGTGCACTGCAGATCTCAGTTCCCAAGATGGGGTGCCAAGGGAAGGCACATGCAATGGAAGTGCCTTTGGCTAGGAATGCCAGGAGGCTGACAGCAGAGCCCAGCAGAAAAATTAACTCCTGGCAACAGGGCTAAGGACAAGAACATTTCTGTGTGAATAAAGGACAGCCACGGAGGTCACGCTGAGCATAAATGCCCAAGGCAGAAAACACATGGATTTTTCAAGGCAATAATAGGTCTTTTGTTTCCTTTCCAAACTCTTACACTGGGAGCAATCACACACCCTGTTGCATCTTTCCTAAAAACTTAGAGGAATTGGGCAATAACATACAGTTATCTCAAAGGGATTTGGTCAGGTCTGCTCAGGTTTTTGTATGCAAATAGCAAGAAAAAAATCTTAAATTCTGTTCTGTTTCTCTGGGAAGGTAAATATCAAGTTTGTTTGTTTGTTCTTGTATTGTAGCTGATGTTTCCTCTCATGTTTTCCCATGCTTTACTCATTTACATCACAGACAGCTTGAGTTACAGGATTCAGTTTCTTCCCTATTAAAATGCAGCCCTTGTAGGGTGGAAATTGCAAGGAGAGACCTTGTACAGCAGTGCTGATCAAAAGTTTGCAAAACAAGGTGTAAAATTTGCTTGGGTAAGGCTCCCCCAAGGTGGTGTTGCATTAGAGAGGTGAGTCTAAGCCATCAGGATCCTGGGTCTGGTTTTCACCTGAGCAGAACACACAAACTCACTACCAGAGCTCACATTTGGGGCTGGCATTGCTGCAATTTGGGATAACAAACACTACCCAGTACTGCTTCCCTCCCACTCTCACACTGCCAGTGTTACCAAATGAAATCAAAAAGCCACAAACAGATGAAAGCACAGCAGATATTCCCAGGACTGCCCAAGGAGAGAGCAGTCCTGGGCAGGCTGTGCTGACAAGCAGTGCATCCCAATCCCAGGTATTGCCCATAGGAAAAGCTGACATGTTTTGCCTCAGTCTGAACTAGATTAGATAGATAGATAGATAGATAGATAGATAGATAGATAGATAGATAGATAGATAGATAGATAGATAGATAGATGGATGATAAAGCAAGCTGGGAGGGAATCAGCAAGGATCCTAGTTATCTGCTTTTGGATATAAAATCCCAGGGTGAATTTGTATCCCCAAAGGGAATTTCCATGAAGTACTGACTGGGTTTGGAAATATGCCTTTCCCTTCCCAATGTAACCCAACAGTGTGTGAGTTTAAGAGTGTTTTTTATCCAGAGGAGGTGAGACTATATCTTATGCCCACTAAACATTGCTCACAACCTCCCAGAAAATTTGGCTGCATGAGGAATCATCCAATATCTTAGAATAGCTTCTGGGCCAGGGTCACTTCTTTAATCTCAGCTGTTCTAAATATTATTTCCATGAGACACATCATTCCTTTCATGCACCTAATCCCTGGAAGTGTTTGCTTGGCTGCTTTTGCTGATCTTACATGAAACAAACTAGTTTTAAAGTTCTGATTCTGAGTCCTGTTTTTTATCAGAAATGCTCAGGAAATGAATGTAGCAGAAACATGTTATTTATAGAATATAATTTCTATATGTAATGTTTATAAGTAATTATATATTTATTTATGGTACCTTTCCTGTTTATGTCAAGGTGGCCTATCCACCAGAGTCCAGACTGGTGATTTTTGTGTTAAGTGGTGGTTTTGATGACACGTCATGTCCTCAAGCCTGTTTCATTATAGGATTTTTAGGTAGGTCACATTTAATCTCCCAAGGATGGATGGCCTAGAAAGCCTCCAGAGAATTGCTCTGACAGCAAATTCTCCTCTTGGGATTTTGCAGGTTCTTGCAAATCTGCATTTGGCTATTCTCACTATCTATTTACATTCATTTTAGCAGACTGAAGATTTCCTTATTATTGCATTTATATTTTTTCTGTAGGGTGCTTAAGACTAATCAAATATCCCTTAAATTCTTAGAACTAAATATATGGGGCTGCCCTGAAAGTTATCCCTGCAGGTAAGGTCTTCCAAGGAGTTCAGAGTTTTCATGGCTCTTCTCTCCCACATTTTCAGCATTTGGATCTACTGCCAGGAGGACTCGACACCAAAGGCACTGAGATAGGGCTTGCAAGGGGATACACCCCTACTCTGTACAGCATTCCTACCTGGAATTAGGGCATTACATCAGCTCTTTCCACACTCATGTTCCTAATCCTGCTGTCCCTGCTAGAACCCCCTGTTGACAAACCATAAAGCAGGAATGGAGAAGAAGGGCAAGATCACTTGTTAACATGCAGAAGTCATTGATGAGGATACAGATCAAATAAAATTTAGTGGAAGGGGAAAGTAAATTAAAACTGACACCAACAGATGTTTATGAACAATGGACAGAAAAGACTCTGCAAAGATTTACTGTGTCTCATACAACATCAACAAGAGACGCACCAGTGAAATTAAATGGCAGCAACCAGAGGAAGGAATGATAGGGAATCTTTTTTTTCCCAGAACACATAATTAATTTGTGATGCATCTGCTATGAATTACTATGAGGTCAAATTATCAGGACTCAAAAATATTCAGCTGTTTCCATCAATAATAATATCCAGATACTTTTAAGCATGAATAAAATATAAGAGGGAATTCCTGTAAGTGCTGAAACACAACTTCTGTCACAAAATATGTATTATCCTCTGAAAGCACAGATGGTCAAGCACCACAAAACTATTGTGTGAAGGGGATATTATTGAAGAAAATTGGAGTGGAGGGTGTTCTGGGTCTGTCTTTTAAATAAGAAATAAAATAACCTGAAAACAGATAGAAGAAGAAAGGTAAATGTTCATACTCAAAACATCAAAAGTCAAAGGCAATCCCCAGAGGCAATACAAAAAGGTCAAGGGTCATCCAGAATGGTCAAAGGTCATACCAAAAAGCAGAAAGTTATCAGAAAGGTCAAAAGTTACTGAAAAGATTGAGGGTCACTGAAATCTCAAAGGTCAATAGAAGTGTAAAAAGTCACACATCAAAGTTACATAAAGGTAAAACGTCAAGGACAGGTCAAAGGTCACACAAAGGTCTCTCACAATGCCAAAGGTCATCAAAAATTCAAGGATTAGCCTGAAATATAAAGTGACCCAAAAGATCATGGGTCACAGAAAAGTCAAAGGTCACCCTGACAGTGACATTTTTTCCCTGAAAGATCAAAGGTCACCCCAAAATTCCAAAGATGGAACATCAACCAAATGTAAAAGGTCATCCCAAAAGTTCAAAGGTCATCTCAACAGGCCAAAGGTCATCCTGACATATCAAAGTTCACTCAAAGGATCAAATACTCCTCCTGAGGGGCAATGATCACTGAGAGGTCAAAAGTAATCCCAAAATTCAAATGTCACTGAAAGGTGACAGGTCTGTTGCTCTCTGCCTTCTAAGAGACACAGCCAGGGAGTGAAATGGGCAGAGAATGGAGTGGCTTTGGTGCCCCCTGAGCCAGCACCCTGTGTGAAGGCAAGCAGTGATGCAAGGGCAGGTGTGTACACTGAGATATAATTATACAATTAATTGTAATTAATTATAAAAGCTGAATATACATCCTGTTCAAGTATTATTAAAATTAATATATAGAATGATAGAGAGAGGGGACAGGAGGACAATTTCAATATTTGGGGGAGCAACCCAAATTACAAATTACAGGTTTTATAGTCCTTGTTGCAAATAGAGCCAGTCCTTGTTGCACATAGAGCCAGGTTTGGTTCCTAAGAATTTACTCATGCTTCTGGCAGTGCTGCTTTAATAATGAGGAAGAAAATATTTACCTTCAAAGGCCCTTTGAAAGCCAGTAGCTTAAATATAATTGTGCTGGAAGTACTCCCCTGATTTCCCTTCATAAGGTGACCAGCTCTGTGAATAGTGAGAAAGCACAAATCCATTGCTGGCAATTACTCCAAACAGCTGTACCAACTAATTTATATGCTGGGAGGCTTGTAAATTATGTTCTACCATTAACCTGGCTCAATTATTCAGAGTTTGACATGTCAAGCTTTTTACCAGCTACAAAGGCAGCAAGGCCAGATGCTCCTTCTGAGAGAAAATTATAAAGGAGGGCAAAGAGTGCTGTCATGTCACTCCATGTTGTGCCAGACCAAAAAAACATTCTTATAGGAATGATCCAAAAAGACTAAAAAGCCAGGGCTCTGTGCTCTTCTAAAAGTCTGGTTTACACACATGGACTTTAATGGTGTAGGTCAGTTGTTCTGTCCCTCCAAAATGAGTTCTCACCACTTGTAGAGTGTTTTCAGCCCTCAGTGGTCAAACCTTGGCCAGATGCAGCTCTAGGGTTTGCACAAGCACTGCATTGGAGGGGAAGATGCAGGTTACTGCTGCCCAGGGAGCAGTTCTCAGCTTGAAGAAAAGGGGTGAGCCAGGGCTGGGGACACTCCTGTCCCTCCTGGGCCTGTGTCCCAAGGCCACCCCTGACCTCAGCTGGCAGTGTGGATGGGAAGGTTTTCAGGTTTGCTCCTGGCTGAGAGGACCTCATGTGGGAAAACTTCAGAAAACAAGACTTGGAGGAGATGCTGACTGCAGTTTTCAAGGAGCACCAAGGGCACAGGCACTTCTGCTCTGCTGGGTGTGAGGAGATTTGGGAAACAAGTGGATTCAGGTCTCTTTTAATATTCCAGATGGGATCCAGATGACTCCTTTCCCCCATGATCTGCTTTATCACCTTGTTATATGATCTCCTGTGTGTCTCCTCAGGTAACTCACAACTTTTAGAAAGTCCACCAGCCAGCAGAGATGGAAAACAGCAAAGCAAGATGTCACAGGGTTACAGGGGCACAGGGGTGGGCCTTAATATTACATTTAAATCCTGCAGCAGTTCTTCCACACCTCTGCTACTGCATACAACATTTTCTGGCTCTGTGTTCAAGGCAGACTTCATTTACCCTGGTGAATGGAATCTTAATTTCTCTCAGCCTCCCTGAAGTAGTTTCAGGTTTATTCTGAGGCAAAGCAAGAACCTGATACTGGCTTTTGGAAAACAAATGGATTTGCTACGCCCTGGGAATTTTCATACAGGATATATCCATCAGTTTTCCTTTCTGACTAACATTTGGCAAGATGTACCTGTCAAAATTCTTAAATTCAAAACAAATTGTTTGTTATTTCCTCCAAGCCACACATTAACTGTCAGCACAGAAGTTTCCACACTGCCTCTGTGGGCTCACACACGTAGCTACCCCATGACCTACCCTGAGGAACAGCCTTGGCTTTCAGAGAAGCTCAAATCCACAGAGGCGAGAATGTGAAAACACAGCTGGGCCCAGCAGCTTCTGCTGCTGCAGTAAATCCCTTTGCTCCTCCACACATCTCTCTACCCTGAAAGTCTTTAGAGGTGAAATCATGAGCTTTCCTTCTCATTGCAGTTCTGTTTTGGCACTAAAAATCCTTCTTGAGGCAAGGACAGTTTGGCATATTTTCCTTGTCTGTCCATCAAGCTCTTAAAAAATTAAGTTATTAATCATTTGAACATTCACCTCTGCTGCACTTGCTGGCCAGAAACTCCCATAGGTGGTTATTTCAAATATGACTCTGCTTCTGTTGAAGACTTTTGAATTTAAAAAAAAAAATAAAAAATCATCTGAAGTACGGACAAATGCACCTTGTCATAATTACTGCCTAGCAGTGTATTTTTAAAGCAGTCAGCTGAGCTTCTAGTTTATATTTCAATAATTTGCTTACTTGGTAAAAAAACAAAACCCAAAAAAAAACCCCTGACAAACCCCACATTCATCATGTAGTTTATCTGAGGTCTCCTCTACAGCAAAGCATTGCTTGCAAGAAGGAAGAGAAGTTTGCAGCTAAATTGTTTTGTAACAGATGTATGGATGGAAAAAGTTACTAACTGGGAGTGTTCTCTCCTTCCGAGCCTCGCCGTTGCTATTAGCGCTGGTCTGTGGGGTGTAGCTTTCCTCCTGGGCTTCTGTGTTTGCTTTACGTGTTGCTTTCCTCTTCCTTTTGGTCAGGAGCCTTTTTACGACCTGGCAAAATAACACCAAGCAACAGCGCTGAACCTGCAGGACAAAAATGAGCCTTTGCCTTAAATATCCCAGAGACAAATGGAGGTGAGTAGAACAAGTCTGGGCTGGGGAATTGCTGTCGGCTTGCTGTTCAGGAGTTGTTAATAACTGGTACATTGGATTTGTTTGGGGGTTTTCCCCCCTATTTGTCCTCAATGTTGAGAATTTAACTAAAGTCAGGCATGGGAATATAGTGGAGTTGTAATTGCATCCAGGCCTTGGGCAGGGATTGCAGAGTTGATTGGGACAGAAATCCTTTGAGCAAGTTTTCTTGGGCCTTCATGGCAGGCTCAAACACATTTTCCCTCCTCCTTTTCCATGGTCTCACAGAGTGTCTGTGTTTCTGATTCCCTGTGCACACTACACGTGATGAGAGCATTTACCCTGCTCCCATCACCTCCCTGTACTTCATATATAATGCAGAGGTTGTATTTGCTCAGCTGTATTGAATCCTGCTATAAAAGCAGGGTGCAGAGGGCAGGTTCAGGATGCACAGTGAATCTCTGTAACTAATAAAATATAGCACCTGCCCTGGTGGAAGTGTCAGTGTGAAACCAGACTTGACAGGGTAAGTGATTCCAGTTCATAATCCTTTAATGCTGGTACAATTTGGTGGTACTGGCTTAAAAGTGGTACTGAGAGCTAAACTGGACTCTGAGATAAATTAAAAATGGTGTCTTTAAAGGAAAATTATTGTGTGGGATTTGATGACGTGCAGAACTTTTACTCATAGGGTGTCATACCTGGCAGCTGGGTGGATGAAAATGATTTTGTGTTGTACAAACAAGACTCCACATGAGTCAAAAATAGGCAATTAAATACCAAATGTTCTTGACACTCCTTCAGTCTAAGTTATCTTTTAAGAATCTTGAAATTTACTGAGCTGGAGGGTTTTTTTCTGTACTGTTCAATGAGTATTTCTAATATCAAACTTTTAGGTTACGTTAGTTTTGCATGCACACCTATGGTATTTTGGTCTTCTGCTGTTTTTTCACGGGGTTTGGAGCCAGGCTTCCCGACTCAACTTCCAAAAAAGAAAACATTGTTATTTCCTGTTTGCTGACAATTCAATTTTATGTCTATTTAAAAGTTTTCTAGGAAAATACTGATAGCAAACATTTGCAGGTCAGTGACCACAGGGTCGGTTCATATATGAAACAGAATGAACATATTCCTAAAACATTTTGTAGAATCAACACACTTTTTAGACTAATTTCCTCTTCAGTTTGCAGAGACCAGACATGCTCCCTCGTGTTGTACAGCAGCAGAAAGCAGAGCTGTGTTTTGCTGGATGAAGGAGATGTAACTTCTGAGGGGACACTAACTCAGCAAGGGTGTCAGAGAGGGACAACTTCAAACTGGGGATATAGAAATTATCTTTCTCTTGGTCAATACCTCTGGCTTCTCCCTCCTCTCTCATGTTCCCTCCTCTCTCATGTTCTCATGAGGCCTCAACGTTCCTTGGGGCCTCCCCTGACTGGGTGTTCTTGCAGTGCTCTGGCTTTATTCATCCCTTTCCCCAGCAAAGTTCAGTGCAGCTGATGGAAGATTTTACATGTCCACAGCAGAGCTCACAGTGACTGTTCCCTGGTTTCATGGAAACACTGAGTTTAGTTGCCTTTTTGCTGGCAAACCCGAGCCCAGACAGCTGAGTCACTCCACACAAAGCAGCAGCTTTGAACATTTGCTTTTCCAAAATACAGCCTTCCTTTTTCAGCAAGGCTTCCAGGACACTTCTTACTGCAGAACTTTGTTTTTCATGTACTACACTGAGACAAAAACACAGGCAGTCACACACTTGGTAACAGGGGAAGAGAGAAAGTTCTGTGTCAGGGGCAAACCCAGAAGGGAGGCCTGGATCGTGTTTAAAACCTTGAACCACAGACACAGAGATTTAAATATAACCTGAATAGTTATTTTCACAACCTGATTTTATGTAAGGAAGTAATTCTACTGACTTTTCAGTTTCTCTTTTTGGACAGATTGAAATGCTGCCCACAGCCTGTGTAAAATCTGAAGGGGCAGGTTCTGGGCACATGGAAATAACCTATTGCAGTCATCAAAGCTACATCAAGGTACCCTGGGTGATGTAGGACCAGTCACCCTTTCTCTCTTGTGCTCTCAGCTGTGCACAGACCTTGGATTTCTGCTGTGAGCAGTTCATGCTCACAGGTCCCTCTGCTACTGAGTCATTCCAGCTGGCTATTATATTACTTATTTTAGACTATTTTAATAATTATTCTACTCTGGGGAAAAAAAAAAAAAAAGCAGAATCATGTTAATTGTAAAATCCAGAGACTAAGAAAAGCAGCATATGAGAAAGAGTACACAAAATATCCACCTGTAAAATAAGAATGTGCTGGGGAGTCAGTGGAGAGGGAGGAGAAAGAAACATCAGAGCAGCCACCTAGAAAAAAATGGCCAGCATAAGACTTGATGAGACTTGATGATCACAGGATGATCAAAAATAAGATGAAACTACTTTGAAACCTCTCAGTTAGAATACTTTTTAGAAGAGTCACCTAGTCTCAAAGAAAGCTGTCAGAACAGCAAATTGAAGTCAGCAGGCAAATTTGAAGAGGAGATGTCTTAAAAACAGGGGAAAACTATTCCTATAAGTAATATCTGACATGTCAGAAAGTAAAATGTTTTTAAAAGAAAAACATTGGGAATGGACAAAACCTGAATTTGAAAATCTTCCATTCAGTGTTTTACTACCTGCTGCTGGAGATCTGACAGCCATTTAAATTATTCCTCAAGTTCATTTAAGAAAAAAAAAAAAAAAAAGGCTTACTTTTCCTTCCCATCAATTAGAGAAAAATCATCACATCATTTTATGTTGAGAGTAAGTTGATGAATGTCGTGTCATGTATCACTGCCTCTGCATCTGACAGGAATCAAAGCAGACTCTTTGAAAGGCAAGTGTCTTTGAACTGCTAATTATGCTTAACAAAGAAAGTGTTTCACATGTTGCTTCATAGTGAAATTTCTGCTTTTACCTAAAAGGTTTTTTCTCCCATCTTACTTCTGGACAGCATGAAATTATGTTGAAACTAACATTTATCTATTTATTTCTGATTACACTATGATATTTTTAAAAACGGGGAAAATATGTTTCTTGCATAACCAAAAGCTTCTGGGGATTTGTTGAGAAATACTGGCAAATGTACTGGCAAAGGTTACCAGGGTAACCCCCTGCTAACATGTTTCTCTTTTGGATATTAAAGGAACCTGTGGATGTTCAGAATGTGAGAGTAGTATTTTAGCTCAATTTTTCTACCCCCAGGAATTTCTTCTTCCTCGACTTTCTCTTCTGGGCTTTATTCTCAGAGCAGTGTAAATACCCAGACAAAAGCTACACCCAACCAAATCTCAGACAAGAGCAATTACCAAACAGGAAGATAGCTGTAGGGAGAAAAAGATAACAAGTGTTGGGCCAGCAATTTGGCATTGTCTCTAACTCCTCCACATTTAGGTGCTTTGCATAAGGTTCAAAAGAAGAAAAAACACGAGCCACACAAACAAAATAAAACCAGCAAAACCCAAACAAACAACAAACACCCAGATTGCAGTGCAGCCACTCAGAGCCTCAAATCTTTCGACTTGCATCCATCTCTAATCTTAAAGCTTCTGAAGTGATGCCAAAAAGTAAAACTCTGGGTTAGGAAGCAAGTGGTGTATATGTGTCTGGTCTGCTTTGATCTGCCAGAGATTGTTTTGTGTGGTCAATACCCAGCCATGTCTTTCAAATTAGGAATCTTAAAACTGGAATATGAGGCTGTGAAGAAAGTGCCACTAATGCAGAGAGCTGCTGGCAAGTTAGGAATTGATGGTTAAGCTGCAGTACCTGATATGAATAAATAAGTTTTATACTGTTACTCTCCATCACTGGAAAAATGGATTTTCCTGCTGTTAACCAAAGCAGAATTATTTTTTAAAATTGTAATATTCCCTGGTTTACATTCCATGAAGTGAAGAAGGGAATGCAAGATTTAAGCTAGCTCCTCAAACTGTAAGAGATGTAAGCTCAAGAGTGTTGATTCTCATTTTCCTTAAAACTACTTTTAAAAAACTTTACATATACAGGCTGAATAAAAATGACAGTCAGGCCTGTTAACTACTTTAGAATTGTTCCTTTCCCTTGCCAGTTTGTTCCACACACTCCTGTGAAGTATGCAGTTTTGGAAAAATGCTTAAAACATATAAATAGTACAATTCAGTCAATTGCTCTTCATCAGTTAATAAGAGAGCATTCAGAGGCACTGTCACACAGCAGAGCCTGGGATTAGCTCTCAATTGCCTCTTCTGTGAAATCTCCCTGCTGCTTCCTAGCATCCATTCACAAACATTCTTCCTTTCCACCCACTTACCGTCCCTACAAGAGTGTTTAAGAGCTCAACTAATTAGACTGGAATTAAGATGTGGACATTAGATATTAAAAGCAATTTTAAAAATCCATGATGCGCTGGTGGAATCCTTAAATGCTCCTGTTACCCTGGCACTGACTGGTGTGAGTTCTGTGATGGTGCCAGTTTGACAGCACTGCTGGGATGCAGGAAGCAGCTTTGGTGCCATTCCCAGTAGGTCCTGGGGAAGAATCCCTGGATTTGAAGTGTGGAAGAGGCTCACCATGGAATAACCTTCTCCCAGTGACTGTGGCACTGAGCATGGGGGGGTCCCTTTTGTGGGGCACATTTATGCATGCCATAAAAATGTGCCCAAGGAAAAGAAGAGGATGAACTAAATATAGAGGTAATCTAATTTTACCTCATGCCCTGGGAAGGGAAAGAAAGAGGAGAATAACCCCAATGAGACCACTAATAGGGCACTACTTGAGAGCTGCTCAGAACATGCCTAATCCCTTTTGCTCCTATTAAGGTCTTAAAGACAACTGCATAAGTACATTAGACCAAAAACCCCATCTAGCCAAAATTCACCTATGCACATTACCAATAACAACCTCACAGGCAAATGTTTTCCTGTATCTTCCATTTTCCAGTCCTGAGGTTTGCATGTTCCCAAAGGATCAGCATGATTCCTGAAAGCATTAGGAAACCACACAGTGGATGTTTTATATCAGATTAACATCCTAGAGAGAAGCTGCTGGCTGAAAAGTATTTTTCATTAAGCACATCTCTTACTTTATACCTAGTGGAGTGGTGGGAGATTTGGGAATTTAGGAAAACATGTTAGGCAAAACAGAGTGAAGTGGTGCAGGTAAAGCTGAACCTGCCATGGGGCAATAGATGGACCAAGTGACCCCTGTGGGGCCTCCCAGTATTTCACTTGTATGATTTCTCTACCTTAATGCTTCTGCCTCACTAACTAGACAGCTGGCCCTGTATTAGTCAAGAAATAAGACAAATGATGGAGGATGGTTTAGATGAGGCCAGTTTGGACTGTTCTGCTTGCATTCATGAGCAGTCATGATCTCTGGAGGACAGCTAACAAGCTCCATGCATGGCCAGTTGTTGTCTGTTTTCAGACAACTAAAAAGCTGAAATATCTCCCCACAAAAGAAAGGTTGTGCATGCAAAACCAATCCATTCCAGAGCTTTTACAGAAAATGCCTAGTTACCTACTCCAGTGTGGGATACTGCCTGCGTGGTACATATTCTTCCATTGCATTAGAATTCCTATCACAATACTGACTTTTAAGTGAGGGAGTAGACTTCATCTGTATGTTTGGAGGCAGAAGTTCTAAAAAGTACTATAAAAAAAATGTCAGTTCCTGACCTTATCCTCCAGCTGAGCCCTGAGAACTTTGGTCTCTTTTGAGAGGCTTCTATCAGTGTGCTCAAACATGAGGCAGGTTAATGCAGTTAACCCTGAATTCCTGATGGTGTCCTGGCCTTGTCTGCCTGCAGGATAATGAGCTCACCAGCTTCAGGTATTGAGGCTGCTTGGAAATGATGCAGCACTGGTCTGTGTGTTACTGGTAGCACTGGGAAAAGGAGCAAAGGCAAAGGAAACACCATCCATTCCACTCTCACCCACACTGGGTGGGATCAGCTGCAGCAGCAGGTCCTGCTGTCTTCAGTGATAGCTCCCCTGAATCCCATTGCAAAGTATTTATTGTGTTCAGGAGTTTTGTTAAGAGACTGAAAGCCCTAGATTTAGAACTATCAAAAAACAAATAGTCTTGAAAATAAGTGTATTTGAGCAAAAAGGGCCAAGTCCTCATCTGGTGAGGAAGCTTTCATCTCCCCACATGAGTCTTTCTCCAATTTACAGTCTACTTGTGCACAGGGGAAACTTATGATTTTTCTGAGTCAGAATACACCTGCATTTTAGTTCTTTCACTGCTGGGAAATATGTACATTTGTTCCCATTATTTCAGAAGGATTGGTTTGTTGGTAGTTTTTTAACATTATCCCTTGGTGTCTTTTTAATTTCTTTTTTAAAGGCTCTTATTTTTGGAGCTTAGGAGTCATAATGAATAAAAACCTGTGATTACAGTTTAGATCAGATCCACGTGTTGAGTCATGGGTTTCTCTTCAGTATGTGCAAGAGTCAAATCTTGTCCTTGTAAGGGGATTGGCAGTAGCTTTGGAAATATCTGTCCTCTTTCCCAGTTTGCTATCATAAGCTGTACTTCCAGCTCACTTTTTATATAAAAGCAAATAAATATTTTATCTGCAGGCATCAGATTTTGTCTTAGTAACCATCCCTGTATGTGTGTGCAGCTACACAGGGTGGGAAAGGAGGTTCTGAAATTTGTTTTGTGGTCTGGGTGTGTCTTACACTGTTCAGACTCATGCTACTGTTAGGAGATCCTTCTCTCTCTCATCTTTTACTCAACCCAAACAAAGCCAAACAAGTGCTTCCCACATCCCTCTGCCATCCATCACGTACCTACTCTTTTATCATACCTGTGCAGCATTTTCAAAATCAATGCTTGCATTCTGTCCGTTATTATTAAACAGTTTTTCAGTGCTCTAAATCCCTTGGTTTGGAGAATGCCCAAGCTGATGAGGTGAACAGAACCAAACCATTTCAGGCACTGCTGGTTCAATGAGACCCTCAGCTCCATCCCTGAGCTCCTCCTCATTTTGAAGAAGAACTCACTTTGCCTCTTGGAGTTCATTTCTGACCTTTGCCTCCTTTTACCTATTTGAAGTATATGTTTTTGCCATGCAACTGCTTGGGCAGTGCTGCCTGACAGAACCAGCCAGGGACTTCTTTGTGCTGTCCTGGGGGTAAATGTCACCCTCACAGCCTTGGCACAGCAGACACACACCTGCCTGTCCCCCCTGTAATAAGGGGAACATTATTGCACATTTTGTTAAGCCACAAGTACAACAGCAATCTCAGGCAGTACAACCCAGTCTTGACATTGATCCTAATCTGAAAGCAAAGCTGTGCTCAGGCAGGACACGTGTTCAGGTTTTGATGGCTGCTTGTGTTTCCAGGTTTTGGTAAGGGAAAGGTGTTTAAAACACACTTGAAGCGATTTATAATGGACCTTTGTGGCTCCAGATAGGTCAGACAAACATTGGAGAGAATTTGTGGAGGAAAACAAGCTGCCATTCTGAACAGCTGGAGCTTTAGCCATCCCCAGAGCAAAGTCCATCAAACCCAGAGATGTGGCAAACTGCCAGACAGCTGCATGTGTGTCACTTTGATGGTCACACAGGAATGCCCTCTGGGCAGGAGGGGATTAATGATAACTCTCTGAAGCCCCAAGTGCCTCATTTTTGATCTTTCTGTGGCAGTATATTTCTTCTTCCATTTTCACTTTGTTCTCAAAGCTTCACTCTTCATTTAAACCCTCTAAGGAAACTCCTTGCAAGATAGATGTACATTACCCTTTCAGGAGAAACAGAATCTCTGTCAGAAAAATAAATACTGAAATCTGTTTAGTAATGCCCCTCATGTAGACATCTCTCTCTCATCTTCTTTAAATATTAGTTTAGAAACCTGCTTTCATTGATAGAAATTTAATTGCCATAATCCAGATAGCATGGAATATTTCTATAGTGATGCTCTAATGCTAATTTGCAAGAATGGGAGAAAATTTGCCATCCTAACAAATCCCTTTTGTCCTTGGATGAAAAAGACAGCAAAGACAGTGCCCCTGGCTAAGTGGAGACATGAGATAGATACTCACAATGCTCTGTATGTGAAGTCTGCTGTTGGAGTCGTTAATAATTTTCAGTTTAACTCCTACAGAATTAAAACTAAAGCTTTATACTCATTTCCAAGCAGAAACCTGCTTGGAAATAGCCTGACTTGGTGTTTGAAAGATGTCAAAGATGACCTTTTCATAATGACCTTGGAGATGTGGATCCAAATAATGATGTCTGGGTATTTATACAAATGGTTCTTCCCAGAGCTGCCCATCACAGCTGATTTTGCCAAATACACATGAAGTTTATAAAATCAGAAACATCTTTTACTTTATCTGAACCTGTCCATGAAAATTGATGGAATGAGCCCTAAATCCTAGTCCAGCAGTCTAATGTAGGACTTAAGAGCCGCCATGTGAGGTACAAGATGTGGTGGACACTGTTCCTAGCTACAATTAAACTCAGTGTGCAAACCCATGTGCTGATGATAACCCCAACCAGCCTAGACACTATTTCTACATCACCCCCCTTCTTTTCTCAAGTGGTGGTTTAGGGCTAAAACTGTGGGTGAAAAAGATTTTGTTTCATTCATCAGGCTTGATACAGGTACAGGGCACAGTCACCATGATTCACATTCCTTATTGTGGTTCATCCCCATTCAATCCAGCCCTGTCTGGTGTCTGTGAAGATGACGAAGACTCCCATCTCACACAGCCTGCAAGCACATTCCAGACCCACCAAGAACACACTGCCTTACACTGAAGCTAGAGGTGCTTGGGCAGAGCTGTATCAATCCTCCTTGGCTGCCAGAAGGAAGGTAAAATTAGGAAGACTCCTATAGAACAGTACAGAGTGCAAGAATTGAGTTTGTCTGCAGACCATGCTTAGACAAGAGCCAGCCTGCTCAGTGAGGACACTGGTGCAGGACCAGGGGCAGGAGACAGGACTGGAGAGATCTGGATCACTCTGCTCTGCCAAGGCTTCGCGTGAACCTTGGCTTGTCAGGACCAAACAAGTTTTCCTCTGCCTGTGAACCCCAGAGCCCAGTGAGCAGGTCTGGGCCAAAGTGAGAAAGCAGCACCTGCCAACACATTTGCAAGAGCTGTTGTGAGTTCTGCACAAATATTTGTGGGGAGCAAAAAAGAGATCAGCATCTAACCACTGGCTCTCAGTAGAGTCACCTTCAGACCAGTCAGGCACAGTCCTACTTAATCTGCCTGCATTTCCAGAGCACTGATCACTATGTATCTTTGCATCATAGCCATCCATCACACCACCAGATTCTCATCTAAATACTGCCAGCAGCACTGTGAGCAGTAACATTCCCTCCTTCTCCCTCTGCATCTTATTATTGAAGTTGCTGCTGGCAAAGGAAAGGAAAGAGGCTGTGTCCACAGTGACATTAGCAGCACTGTCAGCTTAATCAATGCTGATCCTTTCCCCCTCATCCCTGCTTCTCTGCCCCTTCTCCTTTTTTGAGGCAGCAGAAAATCCATAGAAATTCACCACTGTGAACAGCCATCCAGAAATCCTTCTCATGTTCCATGAAACCTTTGGTACCCTGACTGTCCCCAACTCCACATGCTATGTCCCCCTCAGCCACCCAAGCCCCCCAAGCAGAGCCATTGCCAGGGCTCCCAGAGCCCATGCTGCTCCTGGACAGCAGGAACAGCCTGGGAGCACTCAGAGCAAGGAACCTGTCTGCTCTCTGCAGGTTCCTCATCACAGAGAAAACAGGATTCCAACAGCACTAAAGGCAGAGCAGGGTACAAGAGATGCTGGGTGCTTTGGCAGAGATCATACTGCAACCAAATAAACTTGCAGCAAAGTTTCCCAAACCCTTGGGAGCTGGAATGTTTGTAGATAGTCCCTAAGCAATTCCATTCAAACAAAACTTGCTTTTCCAGTTTGGAAAGGAGCAGGCAAACCTCCACTAGTGGTGCAACTCTATTCAGCTCACTCATCCCACTGGGCCATTATGGAGAGCAGCGTGGTGTGTAAAGGGGAACAGAGCTGCAGACAATACTTTATTATGTGAACTGCAGAGGATTCACCATGAGGGGACCCTTCTGGACTCCAGGTACCCCATTAACTCAGGCAGAACTAGCAGACACATGTGTGAGTAGAGAGCAGCTGTATTTGGTGATACGGTTGTAAAGCATGAGATATACAGGCAGCTTGTTTGGTATTTTTGTCTGTGTAGGGTTTAATTTTTTTTTTAAAGACAGTTTTCAGAAATGGGGATTTATTTTTTTCCTCCTCAGTCCACCAGGCTGACATACAATTCATGGTGTGCCTTGTTTGATACCGTGTGTCAGTCAGCTGGAACTGGATTTCACATAACAAACCACAAATAACGTACTTGGAGAGGGAGCATCAGACCAAAGACAGACAATCTTGGAAAAGTAGCATTTCAAAAGTTTCAGCATCCATAACCCTCCCTCTCTGCCTGAAGTCTTGCACATTTAGGCTGTGGGTGTTTGCACACCCTTGTCTGTCTCTACCACTTGTCAGCTCATTGCAGTTCTCAGCCTCACTCTCCCCTACATTCCCTACAGTCTGGAAAGGGAGATCCCGAGTTTAGGGATCTGCCCCAGTGTCATTCAGGGCCTGCAGAACAAGCACAGGCCAGGGGCTTTGCCTGCTATTCTCTCCTCCATCCAGCCTGTCTGAACCACAGCCAAGGCACAGCTTGTGCCAGGGACAGGAGGGATCATGCTCAGGGGCTCAGCAAACTCAGATATTGCCTTTCCTGCAATTTTTCCCATCACAGAGTAGGTGTGTCCTGACACTGTAGATGTGCTCCTTACACTGTTAATAGTTATAACCTTTAAACTTTCTCCCTTCCACTGTGTCTCCATTGCTCCTCTGACATTATCTTCTTTGTGAAGCAGTCAAAGAAAATTTAAGTACCATGTTATTGCATCAGGTTTCCCTAATTGGAGGTGAGAGAAGGAAAGGTTTGTTTCTTCCTTCCCATGACAGAATAACCCCTTGCAAGCAGCACTGCAGTTAGTGCAGGTTACTAGATTTCAGGAGGAGTAATTCCATCTGGTCAATATTCCCACCAGCCCAGCTGTTGAGAGCTGGTTGTTTAACATCTCTAGATTGCACAATGATATGAACCTGATCAACTCCTGTCTCAATTTTCAAATCTCATTGAAAACCAGACCTTGTCTTTCTTGGCAGTCCTGCTTCATTTTCCTCTTCCACTGAGCTATTATTTAATTCACTGGCAGTAGCTGGCACTGACTGGAACACAGTTCACAGGATTGACCTGGGGCCACAGCCCAGGGCTGAACAGTCCTACAAGCTTGGACAAAGCACTGTGCCCCTGTTTCCTCATCTTTGACATAAGAGTAATGTTTCTGCTGCCAAGGGAGGCTGGAATAATTATGCTTCAGGAATATTCAATGCTAAACACTTTTACCAGTAAATTTATCATGTTTATAGAGTAATGGCTTCCAGGAATAAGAGATTAGAGAATAGCCCTGTAGTTACAGGGTTGGGCTGGAGTACAAGAGAGCTGCCTCCTGGCTCTTAGGAAACAGGAGAGACCCTAGGCAAGGTTCAGGCTTCAAACCTCCACCTTCCAGATGGGAAATACAACCTTTCCCTCTTTGGAAACTGAGTAATTCCTATTTGTGAGTTGCAAAGAGAAGAGTTACTGACAGTTTTAAGTGAATTGTCACTTGTAGTTCCAATATGGATTCAGTTTATAAATAAAGGACAAGAAGAACAACTGCAGTCAGGAGAGGATTTGCAGCACTTGGTCAATGTCTGATTCTTGTATTTAATGAAACCTTGCGCACCAGAATTAATTCAGCAAGGGAAACGTCTCTCACAGCCAATGTTGACTTCAATAGTCATTCATGACATTGAGCAAGACAGCTGTTACTTGTAACCCTTCCACTGAAAATCAGGAGCACAACATCACACCCAGTACCTATTGAAAAACCAGACAAGGCTGCTTACAGTCTGCAAAACCAGGGACCATGCTTCATGAATTTCCCTTTTAGCACCATTTCCAGACAAGCCTCTCTGCCACAGTTCAAAGAGTTAAAGACATGCCACACCTGATCTGCCAGGGAAGTTTTGAAGGAGAAGCCCAGCAGATCTGATTAATGCTGAGTGGTTTGAGCAAACAGAGCCCATCCTGCTGTCTCCCACTGCCCAGCCCACCTGCTGCCCACCAGCTGCTCCAGCTGCCGGCGAAGCTCCGCCGCAAACGCTCTCACTCTGCTTCTCTCCGTGTTTCCTGAGGAAACACTCAGCTCATCTGCTGCTCTTTAAGCAATTAATGGACTCCAAGAAGCATCTGGTGAGCAGGGGCTCTGCAGGGCCCCTAATTTGCAGCAGCTCACCCCCTGTGGCACACGTATGCTCTGGCCTTATGGCCAGTGTCTGACCAACGGGTGCAAACCAAATGCTGTGGAGTTGCACTGACACACTCCAGCTGGCTACTTGTCCTTATCAATTTTCATAGGTTTGATAAAATACACACTCATATGAATTTATTATAAACAGTGAAGTTACTGCCAGAACTGGCCTCTCTGCAGAGCAGTGTCTGGGCCTGTACAGGATATACTTTGTTTGCTATTATGCAACTTCCTCTGTGGAGTATATCTTCCTTTAATCCTTTTCATCTTCCCTCTAAACAAATATTTTACACATAGAATACAGAAAGCTGCTTTTTTTTACCCCAAAAGGTTAAGAGAAGCTGCAGTAGCAAAGATGTCCATTTGAAGATACCAGCTAGATGCTGGAAAGGAAAACTTTGGATAGCACAAAATGTGACTTAGTAACCTTGTTTCACTTGAAAAAATTGTTTCCATCCCCTTTTCTCTCTGGACCTGTATCTATTGCCTGTTTGCCCATTTTATGCCAGGACTGTCTTCTAATGCACACTTATACATTTGTCAAAGGTTCTGTGCAAAGAGAAAATGAACGAAAGCTGCACTTCCTAGATGTGCCAGCATAACACCAGAAGTGACACTGGCCACCAGCAGACAAGGAAAGGCAGTAGGATGTGACACAGGACTGAGGCCCTGCCTCAAGGGATGTTCCTGACCTTAGGAATATTCCATCTGTACTAGGATTAGGCTTAGTTAAAATAAGAACAATAGAAGGATTGCAAAAGCACACAGAAAGCTGGTCTGCACTAATTTTTGCCAGTTTATAGATACATTGCCCATCCATTCTATACAGAGTCCTTCCATCAGCTCCACTTTTGCCCTCACTGTAGGAGCTGTGTGACTCAGGAATGGTTCACCCCTCAAGATAAAAGGATGAGAGCACCATTACCCCAAGAAGAGACTGACAAAGTGAGGTCTCCATGAACTCACCAACTTTGCCAGCACATGGACTGAGCTTCTCTTTTGCCTTTTTCATTTCCCCAGCAGAGGAGCAGCACAGCTCTGTTTGGGCAGGAGGTGTCACATAGCCATCTCATCCCCTCCTTCAGAAGCCTGAGACCTTTCTCCTTGGACAGAAACTAAACACAGTCTTAAACTGCTCATGTGCCCCTTGTGAAGGGCTGGACTGACCTGGCTCTCCTCAGGACTTATCCTCTCCTAATTGCCCCCCTTTGCTCAGACCTTCCCCTCCTGATCCCTGAATGAAAAAGAGTGTCTCTCTAAGGCAGGCACTAAAGGCAGGCTGAACTTCTTGGCTATATTAATAAGGAAATTAAGGCTAATTGAAGGAAGTGTGGTTACCTACATATATAGCATTACACTAAATTGCTGCACTATTTCTAGCATCCCTATCTTCTCCAGAATGCTTAAATACCACAGCAAGTGCACATCCATAACACTGGCAAAAGGCTGCAGAGGATGAGCTGGTTTCTTGGCTTATAGAACAGCTAATGTCAGAGAAGTGACTTAATTTGAATACAAAACTAGTTTTGTGAGGAAAAGAAGAAAATATCAGGTATAAGGAACGTTTTAATCTTTCAGAAAAATCTGGAAGAAACAGCCACCTGGAAGCCAGCTATATCCCAGTGAGCAGCAAGGGGAACTTCCAAAGACCAACCATGTCAGCATGGATGGCAAGGTTCTCCCTTCTTTGACCAGGTCTGGATCAGATGACATGCCTGACATCAGAGAAGTTTTAACTGTTTATATCAAGATCCTTAGATACACACACACACAAAAAGTGTTGCTTGAAAAGAGCTCTCCCTTATAGAGGGTAGGATTATTCAGTGACAAGGCCGTGATTGCTTCCCTACAGAAGTGACTTCCATGGGACAGAGCTGCTCACTTGACTTTTCTAGGATAGCTTTCCCCTGCAGATCCCAGAGCTGCCTCGGAGCAGTGGCAGCATGTGGGAGGACAAAGCAGGCAGAGGAGCTGGGGTTGTAGCAAAGGCTCTGGGGGAGATGAGCAGAGAAAGGGGTAGAGACAGGCCAGGGACGCAGGGATTGCCAAGAGGGAGTCTCTGGTTGAAGGAGAGAAGGAGGAATCACTGAGTAAAAATTGGCTGTCCTTTCCCCTTCCCTTCCTGCTGGAAAGGCGAGTGATCAGGAGGATCCCCCAGGAATCATTTCTGCCGGTCTCTTTGGTCTCACAGATCTGGCAGGTCTGATACAGAAGGCAGGAATAGTCCTGAGATCCAGGAAGGCTGGGTAAATTCTGCTTTGACCACAAATCCTCTGGGACACTGGGAAATCTATGGGAAGCTCTGCCACAGCCCTGCAGTTTTGTGGGTGCTCCCTGGGACCCGGCAGCACCTCTCTTCAGCCCTCTGTGCCCCCTCCGTGCAGCCCCCCTGGGCAGGGCTGTCCCTGGCATCCACCTCTAGGTGCTGCTATACTACCAGCTATGGATTTCCCGGCAGGAAAAACGGGAAAGGGATGGCAGCAACTTCTTCATGTTGCAGGAGAAAACTGCAGCAGTTCTGGATCACCAAAATGTGCCTTTTTAATTTTTTTTTAGTTTTTTTTTTTAAGTATCGTGTTAATTCTTGTGTAAACTGGCACAGCGGGCACAGCTATCCCTCCACATCTCCAGCAGGGACAGAGGGGACAGGCCTGAGCATCACCTTCTGCATCATGTTCTGACTGAGGGACAGCTGCAGTTTAGCTTTTCACACAAGGAAAAAGAAGAGGTTAAACTGAACTAGTGGCATTGTGAGGACAGCAGTTAACCCTGCCAGGTCAAGAGCAAGGACAGAAGTGATTTGTCACAGACAGCAGTAATGCACATGGGACTGATTCTGGAGGCTGAGGTTTAAGGCTTCAGGCATTAGCAAATGAGCATTTTGCCTAATTAGATATTGATCACTATCACAAAGCATGCCATGACCACCATAAGCTTACCACTGTGTGATGGAAAATTAGAACATGTTCCAGAACACACATTAATCCCTTCTCCTCCAGGAACTTTACTCAGACATTTAGCCAATCTGCAAGTCCTACCCTGCTGGTTCCTAAATGAGTGACAAATATTCCCTTGTTTCCCAAGGGCAGCCTCAGATTTCCTCTTTACTGCCATACAGTGATTTTCACCTTGCATTAAGGTGTTTTTCCTCCTTTCCTGATGCCCCAATGTACACAAATTTAAGGTGTTCCATACCCAGCTGATCACATGCCAGCTGTGACAATCAAGGGAGAGGATTTTGTCTCCCCACTATCCAGAGGTGCTGTATTAACTGTTTCCCTGTGTGAGTCCCATGCTGTTCAGGACTTAGCTTGAGTTCTTTGAGGCCAGAGGAACCCTTAACACCATCCCACAAATACACTGATAGCACATGTAGCCTTATATAAGTGATTTACTCCTATGTACTGCAGAGAGAAAGTACAAAGACTGTGCCTCCTGTAAGTTTACCCTGGTTCAGCTGGTCTGCAGGACCTTTCTGAAAGTGACCTCAGGACCCTGTACCTCCTTTGAAACATTAATCTCAGCTTAGGGCAGGGATGGTGTGTGATCAGGCACAAACCTTGGAGAATTTCTCTGGGAACTCTCCTTTCAACAAATGCATTTAGTGCCTATATAGGATCTCTGGTGGTCTTTGCATGTTGAAATGTGGGAGTTGTGTGATGCTGTTTATAGGATGGGAAGGTCTCAGGCATGCCATGAGAATTAGTTGGGTGGCAGAGAGCTGTGTTAGGGTGCAGCAATGGGAGCAAACAGAAGGTGTTTTTCTGGAGCATATCCAACACAGGTGATCCTGAGACACAGGAGGCAATACCTCAGGGGAGGAAAAGCCTTGTTAACCTTGTAATGTTTAGCTCTTGCCACTTCAGCATATAGAAGATAGTGCCTGGCAGGAACCACAGATCCAGCTGCAGCAGTGTCCAGGCAATCCAGCAGGAATATCAAACTGTGGGTAAGAGGTCATGGCCACATACAGACAACAGCCCTGCAGGGAGATGAACCCACAAAAGAATGGCCCCTAGCCACTGCTCTGCCATGTCAAACCATGTCCTGAATGAGAAATGGTGCTTGAGAAACAGAAGGGAGCAAGGGGTACCTTACAGCCCATACCACAGGCTGTGCCACCTCCCTGACAAAGCTCTGGACAGCTTCTCTGCACCTGCTGGAGAACCGAGATCTCTATTTCTCCTTTCTCTGTAAGGAATGAGAATGTTTGCTGTGAGTGATTCACAGAGCTCTGATGGAAGCTGAGCACTGGGTGGGGGTACCTGAGTTCTCTCTGGATGCCTGAGCTCGGGCACAGTTTGGGAGCAGCTCTCAGCCTGGCTCCCACGACCCGTGCACACCCACCACGGCACACTGATCCTTCAGTGCCGAGCAGCTCCCCCACAAAAGTGCATTTTGCAGCACTTCCCCTGCAGCCTGATCCAGAGCCATGCTGTTACCCTGCCTTTGCCAGCCCCCTCACTCCCGTGCAGCTTCACACAGCCGATGGCAAACTTCTCTGAGCGCACAGCCTCCAGGCAAAACTGCCAAAGCAAAGTGCAGCTTCCAGTGCTGAGCAGGGAAAGGCAGCTGAGGAATCAGGACCTGATGTAAAAGGTCTGAATGCCTGCAGAGACATTAATGCCCCCCACAATATTCTGCTGTGCCTAGACAAGCACTGCTGCCCTGGCTGACCCAGCTGCCATCTCTGCCCAGGCATGGAGCCCTCCTGATGAATAGATAGACAAGCCTTCCAAATATTGTGTTTTATAGAATCAATCTTGACTTCTCACCTATCAGCCAAATCCTTCACACTTCCCCCTGTGTGCACACAAGTACCACAGCTTCTTTGCATTGGGAAGTGGAATGTTATTTCTAATTTTTATGATATTTGTTGGCACTGCTGCAGGTGTTTGGGGTTGGAGTGAAGAGAAGGCAGTTTGTGCTCTTCAGTACTGGAGTAGGATGTGTCTGTGGGCATGTTCTGCATCTAAGGCAGTGTTACAGATATCTGGGAGGCTTTTTTATGAAAAAGAATAGGTACCAAATCCTGTCTTCTTAAGCACTACAGGAATCATCCCTTGCCCTGTCTTGCAGTACCTCCTGTAATTAGCTTTTACATTAGAAGTCAGAGTCCATTTTCTGTGTCAGACAATGCCTCAGCAAATTTTGGCTAAAGATTGAGGATTAGTGTCTGTGGGAATTGAGCCAGAATTTATAGCAGAAACACAGGTTCTATTTTTCACTGAATTATATCTTAGCAAATGTCAGACGGTGTGATAATTACTCGTTGGATGAAATATATTTTTTTAATCATGTCATTTGTTCCAAAATACCGTTTCTGGTATTTTCTCCAAGGGTTGTTTATTAATGACACCTCACGAGCTGAGAAACTGGGACTTTTCCCTTCCAGCCTTTAACAGGAATGAAGGGCTGTGTTTGGGGTTACTAACTCAGACTCACTGCAAGCTTCCCTAAAATACAGACACAATTATCTGCTTTTATTGCAGCAGATGCTCTTACAAGACCCCCTGTGACTCTGTGTTACTTGTGGCCAATGACTGCCGTGAGCTACACAGTGCAATCAGAGGAAGGGCTGCTGAACAAGCCCAGGCTGTTGGGCAAAGCCAGGCTGTCCTCCTCGAGTCTTGGTGGCATCCCACACCTCACCTGGTGACCTGGTGGGAGTCCAGCAAGGCAGAACCTGCTCATAGCTGACTGCAGCTTCCCTGGAGCTGGAAAACACTTTCAGTCAGAAGAACAATCACTGCTAAAAATGGATTCAGGTCAGCTTTTTCACCACTTTCTCTCAGGCAGGACATTTGGTGATTTGTCCTAGGCTGGGAGCACACTTTCTCTGCCCAGGGTGGACAGGCAGTTTCCTTTAGCAGGAGTCCTCATGTCACACATGTCACAGCTGTCTTTCTGGCCCCTCTGTGTTCTGCATTCTAGTATCAGCTTTACTTTTTATTGAGTTGATCCTTAAAATCCCTCTCAGCATAAAAATCTAACAGTTGCCACCATGACAGGGTGACATCTGTGTCCATCTTAGTCAGAGGCAGCTGAGCTCTGCTTTAATTTCTTCCTACCCCACTCTCTCCTCTTTTCCCTTCTCTACAGCTGAGCTTAGGCTCACACAACACAGAGGTTCAGCTCAGAAGAACTAAGAGAAAAAGATCAAATACACATCAGTCACTTTTACTGTAGGTGAGGCATACATTCATATGAAAAATTACTCATTTTCTGAGAACAGAGGCTATATTCAACATGGGGGGAAACCTTCCCTGTGGACATATAAGAGGCTGGGGTATCCACCACAGACATTTTAGGCTCTCAGAGGCTGTTAGGGTCTAGCATTAACTCTGCTTGTTGGCCCAGTCTGTGAACACTGATGCAAAACAGATGCTGTGCAACCTCTCAGTCACAGATATTTTCTGTCAAATGCCCGAGATCCAAACATATGTAATATGGGGGCTGATTATGCTTCAGCATGTTTTCTAACAAATTATTTCTTAGAAATAAAGCGCTAAACAAACGGGAATTATAATGAAACAAGACAACAATGATAATGCCATTGTATGTATCTGGAGTAATGATAGGGCTAAATCAGATAATAAAGGTGTAAAATGGATAAGCATTGGCATCTCTAATACCCATAATAAATTCTAGGACATTGAAACACTGCATGATATCAACAAATAAACAGTTCATAATAATAAAAATAACAACCTCATTGGAAAAAACTATATTTAGAATGCTAGTCATTGAAAGAATGTGTTCCAAAATGCAGAAACAACTGCAGGACCACATAAAATGGATATTTGCAGCATGAAAAATAATCAGAGAAATTCTCCTGCTATGCCTCAGCTTCTTGGCTTATGCTGGTATCTCACAGAGCACCTTTTGCTCTTTTGGTTTCATCCTTGCACGTGCAACGGGGGTGACAACCGCTAAAGATAAGAGTGACATTAATTCCCATGGCTTTGGCATTAGCAAATTGTCTGCAGATCTCTCTGCCTGACAGGCAGGAAACTTTGTTATAACAAAATATGTTATGCCACTTAAAAGTCCCTGTGTTTATAATGGTGGGGGAAAGGATATTGTGTGGCAGCATCACAGGGGAGGGTGTGGAGCACAGAGGATGGGGACAGCACTGCTGCTGCTTTGCCCACTTGGTCCTCTCTCACCCAAGACCTGATGGAAGCAGCAGAGGTGACAGCAAACTGCAGCATGGGTGCTGCAATGGCAGCCTTGCAGGGAAAGGCTCTGGGAGCTGCGCCCAGCTCTGCTGCAGCACCTCGGATCTTCCAGCCCACTGGCTCAAAGACGAAAGGGATGGATATATCCTTCCTAACCATCCAATCCTCACCTCAGAGTTGGCTGTTTGGCCAAAATTAAACCAATGAATCTGCTGAGGTCCAACAGCCCCAGATTAAGCAATATATTGTAATAAGCTGTACCAGCTCTGCAGAGTCCCTCTGGATGTCACCGGAGATAAAGAGCAAAGGAGTGAAACCAGATATCCGTCAGCATTAGCAGACTAATAACAGTGCTTCACAGAAGGCAGGGAGTGACTTATCCCTCTCCTTCAGGCCTTCCTCATCATTTTGCAGCAAGGGAACTGAGGCACAGCAGTGGTGGTGGTAAAAGAGATTCCTTTAAGTGTAAGATCATCCTCCAGGAACAGCTGCCCCTGCAAGAGGGCAGCCCAGCTTAATGCCCTGAAACCAGAGGCACCCCAGGGAGGTTTCATCAGCCCACTCCTCCTGAAAGAGCAGTCAGAACACACCCTGCTGTCGTGTTGGGCTTAGCTTCACAGCAGATGTGGTATGTTTGCAAGTGATAGCCATTCCTGTCATATATTGAAATTAATTTCTCAGACAAAAATCTGCTTTATCGGGAATGAAAATGAGCAGCAGACCCATCAACACAAGCACAAGTGTGTGGCCAGCAGGACAGCAACAACACTTGTGATTAAGCAGTCTTTCCCACTGTTCCTTTCCTCCACATATGATAATTAGTTATGGTGCCATTTTTCCCAGACAACTAAGTGCACATAATTTTCTCTTTTTAGTTGACTGCTGCAGAGTGGCTACACTTGAGAAAATTAGTTTTTATCATTTTAATAATCTAATTTTCATAAACCTTTTAACGCAAAAACAAAAACTACTTAATGCACAGCAAGATAATTAATATTGAAAATAGACTCTGCAGGGGAACTGTAGTACCTGCTGCCTTGCATTAGGCTCCCAGAATAATGAATTAGCCAGGAACTTTAAGTAAGTTTGTAAGAATATTATAAACAGAACCAACACAAACACCACTTTCACTTGATTCAGACAGATCACAACAAGAGGCTACTTAATATGTTGATAGCCTGACTTTGAGAATAACTTCACCAGTGTCCCTGCTGGAAATGTAGTGACTCTTAAAAAACAAAACCATTCATATTCAGAATTACCACTCTAAAGATGACAGAAAAAAAATGCAATTACTTATATGGCCTGAAGAGGAGAATTTGGCTTTTCCTTTTCCCCACCAAGCTGTAATGGAGTGAGAGAAGGGTTTGCAGCTGGAACATGGAGTGGGGCAGACGATGTTAGCTCTGCTCCCCACTCCCAGGACAACTGTCCAGTTTGGACCAGGGGCCCAGGATGAGGCTCTCTGCTGCCTTAAGGCCTTAAGGGAGTGATAAAGGTGGATATTCCCTTTCCTGACAAACAGTAAGTTTGTATGGGTTTGCTTTTTGGTTTTTTGGTTTGTTGGGTTTTTTTGTTTTTTCATAGAGTGTGGGGAGAGATAGCAACTAATCCTTTCTGCTGAAGACATCTATCCCTAAGCAGTGTCACATAATTCATTAATGCTGAGAACCAGAGACTGAAAGGGCCTTTAAATGCCAAAAATAATGTGTGCACTTGTAGAGCACTTAACACCTTCAAAGTACTATACAAATATTAACTAATTATTTAAGGAAATAATTATTTAAGGAACTAATTACTGACAGCAAGAGGTTTACTGCTTTTCTCTGAGCATCAGGTGTATGCCAGGGATCCTTTGGAGGACCCTGATGAATTTGCTGGGACTGCAGCTTGTTCTGAGGGAGTTAATGGCTGAAGTTTTGGGATGGGAGCCCAACTTTAGCTTGTCTGGCCCAAGGGAGGATGTTTAACTTAGGAGGACCCAGTGGTCCTTGTTGTGACCGAGGCTCTGCACCAATAATTCACAAAGGACCATTTCCAGAAATGATCCCTTCAATCTCTCTGGCAGCCAGGATGCACAATCTGCATGATTAATAAATGTGCACAAACAGTTTTTATCTGCCACAGTTATAGTCACTTCACGAGGGACTGCTCAAAGATGTGAGGTTAAAATCCTGTGCTGCAATAGGAAACAGTGGGAGGGGAATCAAACAAGAATACAGATTCATTTAAAGCTCATCAGGGAATGATAAGTATATGAAAAAAAAAAATCAAAGTGAATTAATGCTGTCAAAGGGTTTAAAGAGAATATGAAAGATTCTTATTATATGAGTATCGGGGGAAGACAAGCACAAGTCCTAGACAGACAATATGTCCATTAATTAGTAAACTAAGTTGGTATGAAAATAATGATGACTAGAATCTGTCTTTAATGAGACAGATAAAAGAAATGTGAACAAGTCAGAAAGAGGAAAAGCCAATAAAGTACCTTTTCTTAGTAGCATATGAGAAAATACTTCAAGGAAAATGAGCTGACACTTAAATCAGCTGATACAGATCAGCCTATGTTATTGGGGGAAGTGGTGAAAATGCCATGCTGCAAGCAATTATTCCTCCTAATTAGCAACCAGAAGACTAAGAATTGACGAAAGAAAAGGCAATATAGACACTTAAAATGAGAAATAAATTATCCCAAACACTATTTTCTGAATATCTACCTAATGCTCTTTCTAAACTAATCATCATTGCTCAGGAAGTGAAGGTGAGGAATACAAAGGCAAGTGTCACAATTAGGGCCATCAAATGTTCCTTGCAGTGGTCCCTGGGTGGCTGCAGCCCCTCTTGGCAATGGCCACTGCTGCCAGCAGCTCGTTGCTAAGTCTGTGATGACACTCCAGGCAGGAGATTCCATCCTGGCCAGGCACCCTGGGGCTGGCAGAGAGCAGGATAGGGA